>NC_088235.1:4735334-4982834 GCF_036934945.1 Oncorhynchus masou masou
AGAGGGAGAGAGGGGGAGAGAGAGGGAGAGAGAGGGAGAGAGAGAGAGAGCAGAGAGGGAGAGAGAGGGAGACAGAGAGAGAGAGAGAGAGAGAGAGAGAGGAGAGAGAGGGAGAGGAGATAGAGAGAGAGATGGAGAGAGGAGGGAGAGAGGAGAGAGAGAGAGATAGAGAGAGGGAGAGGGAGAGAGAGAGACAGAGAGAGAGAGAGAGAGAGAGAGAGGGAGAGAGAGAGAGGGAGAGAGAGGGAGAGGGAGAGAGAGAGAGAGAGAGGGAGAGAGGGAGAGAGAGAGAGCTAGAGAGAGAGAGGGAAAGAGGGAGAAAGGGAGACAGAGAGACAGAGAGAGAGAGAGAGAGAGAGAGAGAGCTCACTGCCCACAAAATGAGGTGGAAACTGAGCTGCACTTCCTAACCTCCTGCCCAATGTATGACCATATTAGAGAGACATATTTCCCTCAGATTACACAGATCCACAAAGAATTCGAAAACAAATCCAATTTTGAAAAACTCCCATATCTACTGGGTGAAATTCCACAGTGTGCCATCAGAGCAGCAAGATTTGTGACCTGTTGCCACGAGAAAAGGGCAACCAGTGAAGAACACGCACCATTGTAAATACAACACATATCTATGCTTATTTATTTTATCTTGTGTCCTTTACCATTTGCACATTGTAAAAACACTGTATATATATATATATAATATGACATTTGTAATGTCTTTATTGTTTTGAAACTTCTGTATGTGTGATGTCTACTGTTAATTTTTATTGTTTATTTCACTTTATATATTATATACCTTACTTGCTTTGGCAATGTTAACACATGTTTCCCATGCCAATAAAGCCCCTTGAATTGAATTGAATTGAATTGAATTGAGAGCGAGAGAGAGAGAGAGAGAGACAGAGAGACAGATAGACAGAGAGGGAGAGAGAGAGAGAGAGAGAGAGAGAGAGAGAGAGAGAAAGAGAGAGAGGGAGGGGGAGAGAGAGACAGAGAGACAGATAGACAGAGAAAGACAGAGAGACAGATAGACAGAGAGGAGAGGGAGAGAGAGAGAGGGAGAGAGAGAGAGAGAGAAGGAGAGAAGAGAGAGAGAGAGAGAGAGAAGAGAGAGAGAGAGAGGGAGAGAGAGACAGAGAGAGAGGAAGAGAGAGAGAGGAGAGAGAGAGAGAAGAAGAAGGAGATAGGAGAGAGGGAAGAGAGAGAGAGAGAGAGAGAGAAGGAAAGAGGGAGAGAGGGAGACAGAGAGAGAGAGAGACAGAGGAAAGAGAGAGGGGAGAGCAGAGAGACAGGAGAGAGAGGAGAGAGAGAGAGAAGGAGAGAGAGAGAGAGAGAGAGCGAGAGAGGGACAGAGAGAGAGACAGAGAGACAGATAGACAGAGAGGAGAGGGAGAGAGAGAGAGAGAGGGAGAGAGAGAGAGGGAGAGGAGGTGTGGCAAGGAAGCGTGGCCTTTGGCTTAACTTCACCATAGTCTTCTCTCCTGTGACAGTGAGTAAAATACAGTGAATAATTCAATGGTTAGTTTCAGGCCCGGACCAAGTAGTATGTATCATGTGGGGTACAGCATCCGATGCAGAGATCACTCTGGATTTGGGAAAAGGAGTACAGCTACCGTGTAGGTACAGCATCCGATGCAGAGATCACTCTGGATTTGGGAAAAGAGGTACAGCTACCGTGTGGGGTACAGCATCCGATGCAGAGATCACTCTGGATTTGGGAAAAGGGGTACAGCTACCGTGTGGGGTACAGCATCCGATGCAGAGATCACTCTGGATTGGGGAAAAGAGGTACAGCTACCGTGTGGGGTACAGCATCCGATGCAGAGATCACTCTGGATTTGGGAAAAGGGTACAGCTACCGTGTGGGGTACAGCATCGATGCAGAGATCACTCTGGATTTGGGAAAAGGGTACAGCTACCGTGTGGGGTACAGCATCCGATGCAGAGATCACTCTGGATTTGGGAAAAGGGCACAGCTACCGTGTGGGGTCACAGCATCCGATGCAGAGATCACTCTGGATTTGGGAAAAGGGTACAGCTACCGTGTGGGGTTACAGCATCTGATGCAGAGATCACTCTGGATTTGGGAAAAGGGTACAGCTACCGTGTGGGGTACAGCATCCGATGCAGAGATCACTCTGGATTTGGGAAAAGGATTACAGCTACGTGTGGGGTACAGCATCTGATGCAGAGATCACTCTGGATTTGGGAAAAGGGTACAGCTACCGTGTAGGGTACAGCATCCGATGCAGAGATCACTCTGGATTTGGGAAAAGGGTACAGCTACAGTGTGAGGTACAGCATCTGATGCAGAGATCACTCTGGATTTGGGAAAAGGGTACAGCTACCGTGTGGGGTACAGCATCCGATGCAGAGATCACTCTGGATTTGGGAAAGGTACAGCTACCGTGTGGGGTACAGCATCTGATGCAGAGATCACTCTGGATTTGGGAAAAGAGTACAGCTACCGTGTAGGGTACAGCATCCGATGCAGAGATCACTCTGGATTGGGGGAAAGGGCACAGCTACCGTGGGGTACAGCATCTGATGCAGAGATCACTCTGGATTTGTAGTGGGGTACAGCTACCGTGTGGGGTACAGCATCCGATGCAGAGATCACTCTGGATTTGGGAAAAGGTACAGCTACCGTGTGGGGTACAGCATCCGATGCAGACTACCTGGATTTGGGAAAAGGGTACAGCTACTGTGTGGGGTACAGCATCTGGATGCAGAGATCACTCTGGATTTGGGAAAGGGTACAGCTACCGTGTGGGGTACAGCATCCGATGCAGAGATCACTCTGGATTTGGGAAAAGGGGTACAGCTACAGCATCCGATGGGATTGATTTGGGAAAAGAACAGATGATTGTAGAAGAGATGCTGACATTGACTGGTGAAGCGCTACGTTTATTCAGGGCATCTCCTGGAACATGACCTGTAGAAAGAACGTACAGTCTGAGGAAAAAGTAGATGTTTCTGGGATAAACAGATTGTTGGACACTTTCCGTCAATCTGACAAATATCTATCACTGAGTAGAATCTGGGCTCCCGAGTGGCGCAGCGGTCTAAGGCACTGGATCTCAGTGCAAGAGGCATCACTGCAGTCCCTGGTTCAAATCCAGAAGTGCCGAGCATGGCAATGTGTTGAAAAACAATTAGCAGTTGGAACATACTGTCTTCCAGACAAGCAAAGGTAACAGACAGGGTTATAATGAATAAAGGTAACTATGTAGACAGGGTTATAATGAATAAAGGTAACTATGTAGACAGGGTTATAATGAATAAAGGTAACTATAACAGGATAATAATGAATAAAGGTGGAGACAGGGTTATAATGAATAAAGGTAACTATGTAGACAGTGTTATAAGAATAAAGGTAACTATGGAGACAGGATAATAATGAACAAAGGTAACTATGGAGACAGGGTTATAATGAATAAAGGTAACTATGGAGACAGGGTTATAATGAATAAAGGTAACTATGTAGACAGTGTTATAATGAATAAAGGTAACTATGGAGACAGGATAATAATGAATAAAGGTAACTATGGAGACAGGGTTATAATGAATAAAGGTAACTATGGTACAGGGTTATAATGAATAAAGGTAACTATGGAGACAGGGTCATAATGAATAAAGGGAGGTACAGTATGTAGACAGGGTTATAATGAATAAAGGTAACTATGTAGACAGGGTTATAATGAATAAAGGTAACTATGGAGACAGGGTCATAATGAATAAAGGGAGGTACAGTATGTAGACAGGATAATAATGAATAAAGGTAACTATGGAGACAGGGTTATAATGAATAAAGGTAACTATGTAGACAGGATAATAATGAATAAAGGTAACTATGGAGACAGGGTTATAATGAATAAAGGTTACTATGGAGACAGGGTTATAATGAATAAAGGTAACTATGTAGACAGGATAATAATGAATAAAGGTAACTATGTAGACAGGGTTATAATGAATAAAGGTAACTATGGAGACAGGGTTATAATGAATAAAGGTAACTATGGAGACAGGGTCATAATGAATAAAGGTAACTATGGAGACAGGATAATAATGAATAAAGGTAACTATGGAGACACGGTTATAATGAATAAAGGTAACTATGTAGACAGGGTTATAATGAATAAAGGTAACTATGGAGACAGGGTTATAATGAATAAAGGTAACTATGTAGACAGGGTTATAATGAATAAAGGTAACTATGGAGACAGGGTCATAATGAATAAAGGTAACCATGTAGACAGGGTTATAATGAATAAAGGTAACTATGGAGACAGGTTTATAATGAATAAAGGTAACTATGGAGACAGGGTTATAATGAATAAAGGTAACTATGGTACAGGGTTATAATGAATAAAGGTAACTATGGAGACAGGGTTATAATGAATAAAGGTAACTATGGAGACAGGGTTATAATGAATAAAGGTAACTATGTAGACAGGGTTATAATGAATAAAGGTAACTATGGAGACAGGGTTATAATGAATAAAGGTAACTATGGAGACAAGGTTGTAATGAATTAAGGGAGGTACAGTATGTAGACCAGGTATTAATTAACAAAGGTAACTATGTGGACAGTTGTGATGAATAAATTGAGCCCTCAGGCATGGTTGTGGGGTTCATTTGATTCAGCATACTGTATTTTTATTTGAGGCTAGTAAAGAACAAACTGGGCCTCCATAACAATGAGGAAGGTGTAATGCCAGGAGTTTGGTTTAGCCAATATACTGTTGAGCTGTCCATATAGACATGCAGGCACACACCCACTTGGGGCTGAAACTCACTACTCAGCCTGAAGTGTCCCCACTGAGGGAATGAAACTCACTACTCAGCCTGAAGTGTCCCCACTTGGGGATGAAACTCACTACTCAGCCTGAAGTGTCCCCACTTGGGGATGAAACTCACTACTCAGCCTGAAGTGTCCCCACTTGGGGATGAAACTCACTACTCAGCCTGAAGTGTCCCCACTTGGGGATGAAACTCACTACTCAGCCTGAAGTGTCCCCACTTGGGGATGAAACTCACTACTCAGCCTGAAGTGTCCCCACTTGGGGATGAAACTCACTACTCAGCCTGAAGTGTCCCCACTTGGGGATGAAACTCACTACTCAGCCTGAAGTGTCCCCACTTGGGGATGAAACTCACTACTCAGCCTGAAGTGTCCCCACTGAGGAATGAAACTCACTACTCAGCCTGAAGTGTCCCCACTTGGCGAATGAAACTCACTACTCAGCCTGAAGTGTCCCCACTGAGGGGGTGAAACTCACTACTCAGCCTGAAGTGTCCCCACTGAGGAATGAAACTCACTACTCAGGCTGAAGTGTCCCCCCTGAGGGGGTGAAACTCACTACTCAGCCTGAAGTGTCCCCCCTGAGGGGGTGAAACTCACTACTCAGGCTGAAGTGTCCCCCCTGAGGGGGTGAAACTCACTACTCAGCCTGAAGTGTCCCCACTTGGGGATAAAACTCACTACTCAGCCTGAAGTGTCCCCACTGGGGAATGAAACTCACTACTCAGCCTGAAGTGTCCCCACTGGGGGATGAAACTCACTACTCAGCCTGAAGTGTCCCCACTGGGGAATGAAACTCACTACTCAGCCTGAAGTGTCCCCACTTGGGGCTGAAACTCACTACTCAGCCTGAAGTGTCCCCACTTGGGGCTGAAACTCACTACTCTGCCTGAAGTGTCCCCACTTGGGGATAAAACTCACTACTCTGCCTGAAGTGTCCCCACTGAGGGGGTGAAACTCACTACTCAGCCTGAAGTGTCCCCACTTGGGGATAAAACTCACTACTCTGCCTGAAGTGTCCCCACTGAGGGGGTGAAACTCACTGCTCAACCTGCTTGCTAACTGCTTTTTAACTATACACTGTACTGCATGATTGTAGCGTGTTTACTAACATTTTAATTCTAGTAGCTACACTGCAGGTCAAAAGTTGAGAATGTTGTTCTGAAACTTTTGACCGGTAGTGTATGTTGACTTGACGTTAGCTAATGGTGCCAAAAATCTAAGCAGTGGGTAGCTGTTAGCGGTTACGATATGAAGGTTTGGCTTATTAAGGTTTTTATGCTTGGTCCAAGGCAGCTGATGTGTCGTGCACTGAAGTCCACAAGTGAAGGGAAAAGGTGAGAGGAGGAGAGTGCGTAGATGCGAGAAGGAATTATACAACAATAAAAGGGATCACGCTGTTTCTTTGTGGCTGCTATGGAAGTGAACTGTGTTTGCCTGTGATCAGGGGTGTATTCATTCCGCACATTCTGTTGAAAACCGATTCTTAAACGGAACGAAGCGGGATAAACATTTGTCCAATAGAAACTTGTTTTTCAATTGTTGAATTAATGATTTACACTTAGATCAGCTAGATGCAGGCAAGATTGTGCAAGGTGTGATATCAGGATTACAAGATGATGTTATATTTATGCACCAAATGGTTGTTTTATGAAATAGAGTAAGCTTCTTAGGACTCTCTCTCTCTCTTTCCCTTTCTGAGTTAACTGAGAGGAGTCTTTTTGAAGCTTGGGCTGGCAACTGTTAAAGAGATGGTTACCACTCTAGCTTCCTGCAGTTAGACTGGATGCATGGTTCAAGGGAAATGGGTTTTGCTAGAGATAGCTTGAGCTGACAATGTCTTGGTGATAAAAACCTAAAGTTGTCATTTCCAAGACAAGATGTGGTGTGTGTGTGTGTGACCCGAGATAGAGACAGTCTGGATAAGTTTAGAACAACGCCTCATTGTCTCATCTTCCTGGCATCTGGGAAACTAAGCCAGGTTGGTGGTAAAACATCATCCTGTGTAGATAACCATGGTGGCTTATGGGAGTTGGAACAGGTCTTACTTAGCGTTTTTTTAAGTCCTATATTTTATCATTATCCGTTAGGCTCTCTCAGTCAGGACTGTTGGGTCGATGGTTTCGTTTTTTTCAATAATTAATTGATATTGAATAAAGATGATTGTTTGAAGAAATGACAAAGTCTCTCTCTCTTGAATAGGAAATGACACCACAAAGGCAGTGTTGAAAGTGTCAGTCTGTCACCTTGATTACTCAAATGTGTTTCTCGACCTGTGCACCGACAGCTGAAGTCGAAGGTTTACATACAATTTAGCCAAATACATTTAAACTCAGTTTTTCACAATTCCTGACATTTAATCCGAGTAAAAAGTCCCTGTTTTAGGTAAATTAAGGTCACCACTTAATTTTAAGAATGTGAAATGTCAGAATAATTATAGAGAGAATGATTTATTTCAGCTTTTATTACATTCATCACATTCCCAGTGGGTCAGAAGTTTACATACACTCAATTAGTATTTGTTAGCAGTGCCTTTAAATTGTTTAACTTGGGTCAAATGTTTCCGGGTTAGCCTTCCACAAGCTTCCCACAATACGTTCCTGACAGATCTGGTGTAACTGAGTCAGGTTTGTAGGCCTCCTTGTGCACACACGTTTTTTCAGTTCTGCCCACAACTTTTCTATGGTATTGAGGTCAGGGCTTTGTGATGGCCACTCTAATACCTGGACTTTGTTGTCTTTAAGCCATTTTGCCACAACTTGGAAGTATGCTTGGGGTCATTGCCCATTAGGAAGACCCATTTGTGACCAAGCTGCTGTAACTTTCTAACTGATGTCTTGAGATGTTGCTTCAATATATCCACATAAATGTGCATCCCTCATGATGCCATCTATTTGTGAAGTGCACCAGTCCTCCTGCAGCAAAGCACCCCCACAACATGATGCTGCCACCCTGTGCTTCTCGCTGTTGGGATGGTGTTCTTCGGCTTGCAAGCCTCCCTCTTTTTTCTCCAAACATAACGATGGTCATTATGGCCAAGCAGTTCTATTTTTGCTTCATCAGACCAGAGGACATTTCTCCAAAAAGTACAATCAATGTCCCCATGTGCAGTTGCAAACCATAGTCTGTCTTTTTATAGCAGTTTTGGAGCAGTGGCTTTTTCTTGTTGATCGGGCCTTTCATGTTATGTCGATATAGGACTCGTATTACTGTAGATAGAGATACTTTGTACCCGTTTCCTCCAGCATCTTCACAAGGTCCTTTTGTTGTTGTTCTGGATTGATTTGCACTTTTCGCACCAAAGTACATTCATCTCTAGGAGACAGAACATGTCTCCTTCCTGAGCAGTATGACGGCTGTGTGGTCCCATGGTGTTTATACTTGCGTACTGTTGTTTATACAGATGATAGTGTTACCTTCAGGCATTTGGAAATTGCTCTCAAGGTTGAACAAGAATTGTGGAGGTCAACAATTTTTTTCTGAGGTCTTGGCTGATTTCTTTTGATTTTCCCATGACGTCAAGCAAAGAGGCAGTGAGTTTGAAGGTAGGCCTTGAAATACATGCACAGATACACCTCCAATTGACTCAAAGGATGTCAATTAGCCTATCAGAAGCTTCTAAAGCCATGACAGAATTGTGTGGAATTTTCCAAGCTGATTATAGGCACAGTCAACTTAGTGTATGTAAACTTCTGACCCACTGGAATTGTGATACAGTGAATTATAAGTTAAATATTCTGTCTGTAAACAATTGTTGGAAAAATGACTTGTGTCATGAACAAAGTAGATGTCCTAACCGACTTGCCAAAACTATAGTTTGTTAACAAGAAATGTGTGGAGTGGTTGAAAAACGAGTTTTAATGACTCCAACCTAAATGTGTGTAAACTTCCGACTTCAAATGTGCGTTGTAAACTTTCGTTCATAGGCTCGATTGGATCAACCTCGAGATAGGTATAGGAAATATCTAGTATCAAGTAGTAGCCTAAACCTATCGATGTCTTTATCCCCTTACACTGTGTATGAGACAGTAGTTTTGGAATTGTTAGTTAGATTACTTGTTGGTTATTACTGCATTGTCGGAACTAGAAGCACAAGCATTTCGCTACACTCGCATTAACATCTGCTAACCATGTGTATGTGACAAATAACATTTGATTTGATTTGATTTGACCTATCGATGTGTAGCTAGCTTTCTGTGGCCCAACGTTCCAGGAGGGCAGTCACATGTTTTTTTACACGGCAGAAGTCTAAGCAGCAAGCAAATGCACTACAAAATCCATTACAAATGCACACAGACGTCTGAGTTCCTCCCCGGTGATTTCTAGAACGCAAACACATTCTACCCGTTACGATTGGTCGTTTGGGGCCAGAACTACAACACACACTGGGTAAAGCTATGTTTAGAAAATCAATTCTCGGGAATGGTTCTCAATGATCTAATCGCTGATTACTTTGTTTGGTACAACGCCACTCATTTTTGACATCACCAGAAACGCTTCAACGATGGCGGTCTCATTATGTAGTGAACATGGAGCAGCCGAAGAATTTAGTTTGGTCGTCAGCAACAAGTGTTGCACCCTGAGATCTACATGTCCTCTCCCATTAAGGAGATGAATCTATACAGCATGAAACTGACAGGCATGTCCTCTCCCATTAAGTAAAAGGATATTTGTATTTGTATTTGTTACGGATCCCTATTAGCTGTGTGTGTGTCTGTGTGTGTGTGTGTGTGTGTGTGTGTGCGTGCGCCTGTGTCTGTGTGTGTGTGTGTGTGTGTGTGTGTGTGTGTGTGTGTGTGTGTGTGTGTGTGTGTGTGTGTGTGTGTGTGTGTGTGTGTGTGTGTGTGTGTCTGTGCGCCTGTGTCTGTGTCTGTGTCTGTGCGTGTGTGTGTGTGTGTGCGTGCGCCTGTGTCTGTGTCTGTGTGTGTGTGTGTGTGTGTGTGTGTGTGTGTGTGTGTGTGTGTGTGTGTGTGTCTGTGCGTGTGTGTGTGTGTGTGTGCGTGCGCCTGTGTCTGTGTCTGTGTGTGTGTGTGTGTGTGTGTGTGCGTGCGCCTGTGTCTGTGTCTGTCTGTGCGTGTCTGTGTGTGTGTGTGTGTGTGTGCTTGCGCCTGTGTCTGTGTCTGTGTCTGTGTGTGTGTGTGTGTGTGTGTGTGTGCGTGCGCCTGTGTCTGTGTCTGTCTGTGCGTGTGTGTGTGTGTCTGTAACTATGTTTGTGTTGCATCACAGTCCCCGCTGTTCCATAAGGTGTATTTTTATCTGATTCTACTGCTTGCATCAGTTACCTGATGTGGAATAGAGTTCCCGGTAGTCATGGCTCTATGTAGTACTGTGTGCCTCCCATGGACTTGGGGACTGTGAAGAGACCTCTGGTGGCATGTCTTGTGGGGTATGCATGGGTGTCTGAGCTGTGTGCCAGTAGTTTAGACAGACACCTCGGTGCGTTCAACATGTCAATACCTCTCACAAATAAAAGTAGTAATGAAGTCAGGAGAGATTGACATGCATATTATTAATGTTAGCTGTCTGTGTACATCCAAGGGCCAGCCGTGCTGCCCTGTTCTGAGACAATTGCAATTTTCCTAAGTCCTTTTTTTGTGGCACCTGACCACACGACTGAACAGTAGTCAAGGTGCCACAAAACTAGAGCCTGTAGGAGCTGCCTGGTTGATAGAGTTGTTAAGAAGGTAGAAACTAGGGCCTGTAGGACCTGCCTTGTTGATAGTGTTGTTAAGAAGGTAGAAACCAGGGCCTGTAGGACCTGCCTTGTTGATAGTGTTGTTAAGAAGGTAGAAACTAGGGCCTGTAGGACCTGCCTTGTTGATAGTGTTGTTAAGAAGGTAGAAACTAGGGCCTGTTGGACCTGCCTTGTTGATAGTGTTGTTAAGAAGGTAGAAACTAGGGCCTGTAGGACCTGCCTTGTTGATAGTGTTGTTAAGAAGGTAGAAACTAGGGCCTGTTGGACCTGCCTTGTTGATAGTGTTGTTAAGAAGGCAGAGCATCACTTTATTATAGACAGACTTCTCCCCATCTTAGCAACTACTGCATCAATATGTTTTGACCATGACAGTTTACAATCTAGTGTTTCTCCAAGCAGTTTAGTCATCTCAACTTGCTCAATTTCCACATTATTTATTACACAATTTAGTTGAGGTATGTGGTTGAGTGAGTGGTTTGTTACAAATACAATGTTTTTAGTTTTAGAAATATTTCGGGATAACTAACTGCCACCCCACTCTGAAACTAACTGCAGCTCTTTGTTGAGTGTTGCAGTCATTTCAGTTGCTGTAGTAGCTGACATGTAATAGTGTTGAGTCATTCACATACATAGACTCTCTGGCTTTTTAAAAACTCTAGCTTTACTCAAAGTCAGTGGCGTGTCGTTAGTAAAAATTGAAAAAAGCAAGGGGCCTAAACATGAATATGAATCTGCAGAGCATGAAACTGACGGGCATGTCCTCTCCCATTAAGTAAAGGGATATGATTATTATTTGATATTTATTTAAATTTCCTGCATTGCATCTGGGTGATTCAGGGTGATCAAATTAAGATCCTGCATCTGTATACAGTGCACCGCTACTTTAGACTGGGGCAAAGCTAGTGCGCTGTGTAGTGCGCTGTGTAGGCCATAAGGTGCCGTTTGGGATGCAGCCCCTTGAACATATATTGGTTTTGTTAGGTGATTTACACACACCAACGATGACCCCACAGGCCTCTATTACACATCTCTCCACCAACCAAGGAGTGTGTCCCAAATGGCACCATATTCCCTATAGAGTCCACTACTTTTAACCACCAGGGTCTGGAATAGGGTGCCATTTGGGACAACCACCACCCAAATAAATGTTAATCCCAAACGGGTAAACGGATACTAGAAGTACTGATTTGCTAATCGATACTGAGTGTTTCTGTGTCAAAGGCTTTCATTGAAATGGCTCATAAATAATGACTTTAGAAAGAGAAGCCACAGGAACAAAAAATACAATAATGTCCAATAGTGTTGCTGTGTTGTAAAGGGAGTCCCCTTGCCCTTGTCTCATCAGCTGGCTCATCTAGTCCTGAGGATATGGAATAACACTACACTGTGAATACATCCCAAATGGCACCCTATTACCTACTGTATATAGTGCACTACTATCGACCAGGGCCCATAAGGCTTTGGCCAAAAGTAGTGCACTACGTAGGGAATATGAGGCGATTTGGGACTCACTTCGCGCTTTCTGTCACAGGACGGAGAGTTGATCCCCTTAAGAAAGATAATGTATTGAGTTTCAGAGGAGAAGAAATGCAATTGTTTTTTTAATGGAATCTTTAAGTATTAAAATAGCATTTTCAGTAGATTGTAAACCCGTCTGTTGCTGTCTGAATATAGAAACAAGGAGACAGAGCAGCCTGTGGTGAAATGCTTCTGTACAAGATGTTTTTTTGTTTTGAATATATGTTGTCAGCAATCAGTACCGTTATATCAGAGTCGTGATATCAATACCAGGATATCACTACCATGATATCACTACCAGGACATCACTACCAGGATATCACTTCCATTATATCACTACCAGGATATCAATACCATGATATCACTACCATGATATCAGTACCAGGATATGAGTACCATGATATCACTACCAGGACATCACTACCAGGATATCACTTCCATTATATCACTACCAGGATATCAATACCATGATATCACTACCATGATATCAGTACCAGGATATGAGTACCATGATATCACTACCAGGACATCACTACCAGGATATCACTTCCATTATATCACTTCCATTATATCACTACCAGGATATCAATACCATGATATCACTACCATTATATCAGTACCATGATATCAGTACCATGATATCACTACCAGGATATGAGTACCAGGATATCAATACCATGACATCAGTACCAGGATATGAGTACCATGATATCACTACCAGGACATCACTACCAGGATATCACTACCAGGATATCAATACCAGGATATCACTACCAGGATATGAGTAACATGATATCAGTACCATGATATCACTACCAGGATATCACTACCAGGATATCACTACCAGGATATCAATACCAGGATATGAGTACCATGATATCACTACCAGGACATCACTACCACGATATCACTTCCATTATATCAGTACCATGATATCAGTACCATGATATCACTACCAGGATATGAGTACCATGATATCAATACCAGGATATTTATTTATTTTATTTTATTTCACCTTTATTTAACCAGGTAGGCTAGTTGAGAACAAGTTCTCATTTACAATTGCGACCTGGCCAAGATAAAGCAAAGCAGTTCGACATACAACAACACAGAGTTACACATGGAGTAAAACAAACATACAGTCAATAATACAGTATAAACAAGTCTATATACGATGTGAGCAAATGAGGTGAGATAAGGGAGGTAAAGGCAAAAAAAGGCCATGGTGGCAAAGTAAATACAATATAGCAAGTAAAACACTGGAATGGTAGATTTGCAATGGAAGAATGTGCAAAGTAGAAATAAAAATAATGGGGTGCAAAGGAGCAAAATAAATAAATAATTTAAATACAGTAGGGAAAGAGGTAGTTGGAAAGAGGCTAAAATATAGGTGGGCTATGTACAGGGCTATGTATTGGGCTCTCCCTCATGCAAACACGACACGATCTCAGCGTTCATTATTCATATAGTTTGATGTACACCGAGTGTACAAAACATTAAGACCACCTGCTCTTTCCATGACATTTACTGACCAGGTGAATCCAGGTGAAAGCTATGATCCCTTCTTGATGTCACTTGTTAAATCCACTTCAATCAGTGTAGATGAAGAGGAGGGGGACGGGTTAAAGAATGATTTTTAAGACTTGAGACAATTGAGACATGGATTGTGTGTGTGTGTGTGTGTGTGTGTGTGTGTGTGTGTGTGTGTGTGTGTGTGTGTGTGTGTGTGTGTGTGTGTGTGTGTGTGTGTGTGTGTGTGTGTGTGTGTGTGTGCTAATCAGACGGTGAATAAGGCAAGACAAAATATTTAAATATTTAATGGTATGGTAGTAGGTGCCAGGCGCACCGGTTTGTGTCAAGAACTGCAGTGCTACTGGGCTTACAATTAGAAAGTGTTTTCGATTATTTTCAGAATAGCGGCTATAAATTGATCTCTGAATGTTCTAAAGTTACCAAACGACTCTGTCCTGTTGCCTTACAATCTAAGGATTCCAGGCATATGTTTTCTTCCTGGCTGTGATGTCGGGTTCAACCAGGACTTGATGGACAGGCGGAAGAGCGAATGAAATTGAAGGAGTGACATCCCAGCATCAAGTGGTGTCAGATTTCACATCCTGCTTCACACAGGCAGAGGAAACATTCTCCTGTATCTGTGAGAATCAGGGCGACCACTCAATGCAAGCCATTTCCATCTACAGAGTCCACAGACCAATTTAGACCCGGAAATGTCGGTTGGAACAGTTACCAGAACCACACTGGTCCCCTAAACAGGGCACTTTACATGAAAGTGGTTTAATGTTTTGTACACTCAGTGTGTATGCTTCCAAAGCACACTATACCCATTTTTAGGCATTTCCTTACTAACACAGTAGTGCTGATTGGGTAAGCAGCATCTCCTCTTAGTGTGTAAAACACCTACATGGTCCCTCCCCCTCCTCCCCGTTCCTCAAAGTTTACAGCAGGGGCACAAGAGACCGCAGCTCCTCATTAATTATTTAGCATTATGTAACAAGGTTTTCCAATGCAGTGATTCAACGACAGTATGGCGTGGGACCTTTAATAGGATTGTGTGTGTGTGTGTGTGTGTGCGTGTGTGTGTGTGTGTGCGCGTGTGTGTGTGTGTGTGTGTGTGCAAGTGTGCGTGTGTGTGTGTGTGTGTGTGTGCGCGTGTGTGTGTGCAAGTGTGCGTGTGCGTGTGTGTGTGTGCGTGCGTGCGTGCGTGTGTGTGTGTGTGTGTGTGCGTGCGTGTGTGTGTGTGCGTGCGCGCGTGTGTGTGCGTGTGTGCGTGTGTGTGTGGCATCCATTGCTGAGAACACAGTGATATACAGTACCATTGCTCACTTTAACAACCCACTTGTGTTGTGAGTTCTGATGAATTTTTTATGGATATATTACAACCTTTCTTCTTCATCATCTGTTTACACAAAGCTGTGAGCCTGCAGAGTGATATGAATCAAGCATGGTGAATCCCAACAACACTGTGAGGCTGCAGAGTGATATGAATCAATCATGGTGAATCTCAACAACACTGTGAGGCTGCAGGGGGATATGAATCAAGCATGGTGAATCCCAACAGCACTGTGAGGCTGCAGAGTGATATGAATCAAGCATGGTGAATCCCAACAACACTGTGAGGCTGCAGAGTGATATGAATCAAGCATGGTGAATCCCAACAACACTGTGAGGCTGCAGAGTGATATGAATCAAGCATGGTGAATCCCAACAACACTGTGAGGCTGCAGGGGGATATGAATCAAGCATGGTGAATCCCAACAGCACTGTGTGGCTGCAGGGGGATATGAATCATGGTGAATCCCAACAACACTGTGAGGCTGCAGGGGGATATGAATCAAGCATGGTGAATTTCAACAACACTGTGTGGCTGCAGGGGGATATGAATCAATCATGGTGAATCCCAACAACACTGTGAGGCTGCAGGGGGATATGAATCAAGCATGGTGAATTTCAACAACAAGTGTGTGGCTGCAGAGGGATATGAATCATGGTGAAGTTTCAGTAGTAAGAGGATAGAAAGTAATATCCATTGCATTTACACAGGGAGAGACTAGAGGGAAGTGGAGTTTTGTCCCAAATGGCACCCTATTCCCTACATATAGGGAATATGGTGCCATAGTAGTACACTATATAGGGAATTGGGTACCATAGTAGTGGACTATGCAGTCAATAGGGTGCCATAGTAGTGGACTATGCAGTGAATAGGGTGCCATAGTAGTGCACTATGTAGTGAATATGGTGCCATAGTAGTACACTATATAGGGAATTGGGTGCCATAGTAGTGCACTATGTAGTGAATAGGGTGCCATAGTAGTGCACTATGTAGTGAATAGGGTGCCATAGTAGTGCACTATGTAGTGAATAGGGTGCCATAGTAGTGCACTATGTAGTGAATAGGGTGCCATAGTAGTGCACTAGTGCACTAGTTTAAACCAATCAATCAATCAGGTAGTTTAAACCAATCAATCAGGTAGTTTAAACCATTAAATCAATCAATCAATCAGGTAGTTTAAACCAATAAATCAATCAGGTAGTTTAAACCAATCAATCAGGTAGCTTAAACCAATCAGTCAGGTAGTTTAAACCAATCAATCAGGTAGTTTAAACCAATCAATCAGGGAGTTTAAACCAATCAATCAGGTAGTTTAAACCAATCAATCAATCAGGTAGTTTAAACCAATAAAGCAGGTAGTTTAAACCAGTCAATTGGGTAGTTTAAACCAATCAATCAATCAGGTAGTTTAAACCAATCAATCAATCAGGTAGTTTAAACCAATCAATCAATCAGGTAGTTTAAACCAATCAATCGATCAATCAGGTAGTTTAAACCAATCAATCAGGTAGTTTAAACCAATCAATCAGGTAGTTTAAACCAATCAATCAGGTAGTTTAAACCCTCTTTAGACTTTGATGACCTTTTCTAAAAGGAAGTTTCTGTCTTTCAGAGAAGTAGATGAATAACATATGTCTAAGACTCTATACTTCGTAGACAGCACTCAGAGATGGTGTCCCTGTGGGCTCTGGGTCAAATGTAATGCACTACTATATAGGGAACGGGGTTACCGTGGCTACCCATCACTCCGACCAACTGACGTTTCTTATTCACCATCAGTCTGGATTAGCCTTCCTCCCTGACGGTTTCCACAATGGGAACACATTCCGACCGTTCTGATTGGTCCTAGAAATCGATGGGTTGGACCAGAGCCGGCGTATATATATATATATATATATATATATATATATATATATATTATGACGTCATCAACTTTGATACTCTGATTGGTTAGATTTGTTAGAGTCCATCCAATCGCTGATTGATTCTTATTTTTAATTTTTAATTGTACAATGCCCCTCATATGGAAAGTCACAGAAAGGACTTCTAGGACGGCAGTTTCAGACAGAATGTATATAGAGATCGATAGAACGGTGGAATTCAATTCAGGGTGAGTCATCAGCCAATAATAGGGGTACCATTTGGGAGGCTGCCATAGTATTCTATGAGCCTTACCTCTCGGTTTCCAGTCCTGACTGTTTGTGCAGTGGGGGAGAACCTACTAGCGATGGATGGTAAAAGGGGTTTTCTAGAGGCTGGCACTGACGGCCCTGCCAGGACTCCTTCTTTTGAGGATATCTCTTCTTTTCATCCTCTGTTCATGAGACCTGCAAAGTATAGACCAAATTCCTTACAGGGAGTCTCTCTCTGTTCAGGGGACCAGCCAAGAACACACCAAATTCCTTACAGGGAGTCTCTCTCTGTTCAGGAGACCAGCCAAGAACACACCAAATTCCTTACAGGGAGGCTCTCTCTGTTTAGGGGACCAGCCAAGAACACACCAAATCCCTGACAGGGAGTCTCTCTCTGTTTAGGGGACCAGCCAAGAACACACCAAATCCCTTACAGGGAGCCATGCCATAATGATGTGCAGCTAGCTGATCGTTGAGTAAGAGTCAGCCATGTGCACAGAAAGGGCTCTACCCTTCCAGTCTCCAAAGTGCCCTTTAGGGTGGTGGTATAATTTCCCCCCAAAATCGTTGTCAAGTCCCCCCAATATTAACAATACTGCCACAGCAGTATGACATTAGATTAACATTTGATTTAGCCTACATCATCATCATTATTCAGTCTGTTTGGCTGATATGTTCAGTAGAGAGACACAGAAAGACATCGGTCTGGTTGACTGATATGTTCAGTAGAGACACAGAAAGACATCGGTCTGGTTGACTGATATGTTCAGTAGAGAGACAGAAAGACATCGGTCTGGTTGACTGATATGTTCAGTAGAGAGACAGAAAGACATCGGTCTGGTTGACTGATATGTTCAGCAGAGAGACACAGAAAGACAGAGAGGTAAATCCCAATCAGTAAAAGAAATGGAGCTAGCGAACTAGCACATAAAATCATCAAATGAACACATCAAATAAAATCACATTTTATTGGTCACATACACATGGTTAGCAGATGTTATTGCGGGTGTATTGAAATGCTTGTGCTTCTACTTCCGACAGTGCAGTAATATCTAACAAGTAATATATAACAATTTCACAGCATATATTCAATACACACAAATCTAATGTAAAGGAAAGGAATTAAGAAAATATATAAATATATGGACGAGCAATGTCAGAGCGGCATAAACTAAGATACAGTAGAATAGAATAGAATACAGTATATATGTATAAGATGAGTGCAATACATGTGATATATGTAAATAAATGATTAAAGTGACTAGTGTTCCATTTACTAAATCATCAATCATCAACATCAATGATCAACTGACAGCCCCACCCTCTTTCCTGATGTCAATCATGTCAATGGGAGGCACTGTAACTAGCTTGCCCCGCCCTCTTTCCTGATGTCAATCACGTCTATAAGACGGAGACAGAGGTATAGTAGTATTGAAACAGACAGACAGAGGTATAGTAGTATTGAAACAGGCAGAGGTATAGTAGTATTGAAACAGACAGAGACTTTTTGGCTCTATAACAAAGAATAAAGAGCAAAAACATGATCAAATACAGATCTTAGAATCAACTATTAAAGACTACCAGAACCCACTGGATTTTCCAATTACATTGAATGAGTTACTGGACAAAACAAAACCATAAAAAACAAACACAAACACACCCTACAGAGCCCCAGGGCAGCAGTACAATTAGACCCAACCAAATCATGAGAAAACAAAAAGATCATTATTTGACACATTGGAAAGAATTAACAAAAAAACAGAGCAAACTAGAATGCTATTTGGCCCAACACAGAGAGTACACAGTGGCAGAATACCTGACCACTGTGACTGACCCAAAATTAAGGAAAGCTTTGACTATGTACAGACTCAGTGAGAATAGCTTTGCTATTGAGAAAGGCCGCCGTAGGCAGACATGGCTCTCAAGAGAAGACAGGCTATGTGCTCACTGCCCATAAAATGAGGTGGAAACTGAGCTGCACTTCCTAACCTCCTGCCCAATTTATGACCATATTAGAGAGACATATTTCCCTCAGATTACACAGATCCACAAAGAATTCGAAAACAAATCCAAGTTTGAAAAACTCCCATATCTACTGGGTGAAATTCCACAGTGTGCCATCAGAGCAGCAAGATTTGTGACTTGTTGCCACGAGAAAAGGGCAACCAGTGAAGAACACGCACCATTGTAAATACAACCCATATCTATGCTTATTTATTTTATATTGTGTCCTTTACATTTGTACATTGTTAAAACACTGTATATATATATATATATATATATATAATATGACATTTGTTGCGGAAGCTTGGGAAATCTTTTTGTATCCAAATCCGGCTTTAAACTTCTTCACAACAGTATCTCGGACCTGCCTGGTGTGTTCCTTGTTCTTCATGATGCTCTCTGCACTTTTAACGGACCTCTGAGACTATCACAGTGCAGGTGCATTTATACGGAGACTTGATTACACACAGGTGGATTGTATTTATCATCATTAGTCATTTAGGTCAACATTGGATCATTCAGAGATCCTCACTGAACTTCTGGAGAGAGTTTGCTGCACTGAAAGTAAAGGGGCTGAATAATTTTGCACGCCCAATTTTTCAGTTTTTGATTTGTTAAAAGAGTTTGAAATATCCAATAAATGTCATTCCACTTCATGATTGTGTCCCACTTGTTGTTGATTCTTCACAAAAAAATACAGTTTTATATCTTTATGTTTGAAGCCTGAAATGTGGCAAAAGGTCGCAAAGTTCAAGGGGGCCGAATACTTTCGCAAGGCACTGTCTCTGTCTCTGTCTGTTCCAATACCACTATATATCTGTCTCTGTCTCTGTCTGTTTCAATACCACTATATATCTGTCTCTGTCTCTGTCTGTTCCAATACCACTATATATCTGTCTCTGTCTCTGTCTGTTTCAATACCACTATACCTCTGTCTCTGTCTCTGTCTGTTCCAATACCACTATATATCTGTCTCTGTCTCTGTCTGTTTCAATACCACTATATATCTGTCTCTATCTGTTTCAATACTACTATATATCTGTCTCTGTCTCTGTCTGTTCCAATACTACTATATATCTGTCTCTGTCTCTGTCTGTTTCAATACCACTATATATCTGTCTCTGTCTGTTTCAATACCACTATACCTCTGTCTCTGTCTCTGTCTGTTCCAATACCACTATACCTCTGTCTCTATCTGTTCCAATACCACTATATATCTGTCTCTGTCTCTGTCTGTTCCAATACCACTATATATCTGTCTCTGTCTCTGTCTGTTCCAATACTACTATATATCTGTCTCTGTCTCTGTCTGTTCCAATACCACTATATATCTGTCTCTGTCTCTGTCTGTTCCAATACTACTATATATCTGTCTCTGTCTCTGTCTGTTCCAATACTACTATATATCTGTCTCTGTCTCTGTCTGTTCCAATACTACTATATATCTGTCTCTGTCTGTTTCAATACCACTATATATCTGTCTCTGTCTCTGTCTGTTTCAATACTACTATATATCTGTCTCTGTCTCTGTCTGTTCCAATACCACTATATATCTGTCTCTGTCTCTGTCTGTTCCAATACCACTATATATCTGTCTCTGTCTCTGTCTGTTTCAATACCACTATATATCTGTCTCTGTCTCTGTCTGTTTCAATACTACTATATATCTGTCTCTGTCTCTGTCTGTTCCAATACCACTATATATCTGTCTCTGTCTCTGTCTGTTCCAATACTACTATATATCTGTCTCTGTCTGTTTCAATACCACTATATCTCTGTCTCTGTCTCTGTCTGTTTCAATACCACTATATATCTGTCTCTGTCTCTGTCTGTTCCAATACCACTATACCTCTGTCTCTGTCTCTGTCTGTTTCAATACCACTATACCTCTGTCTCTGTCTCTGTCTGTTTCAATACCACTATACCTCTGTCTCTGTCTCTGTCTGTTTCAATACCACTATACCTCTGTCTCTGTCTCTGTCTGTTTCAATACCACTATATATCTGTCTCTGTCTCTGTCTGTTTCAATACTACTATATATCTGTCTCTGTCTCTGTCTTTCAATACCACTATACCTCTGTCTCTGTCTGTTTCAAAACCACTATATATCTGTCTCTGTCTCTGTCTGTTCCAATACCACTATATATCTGTCTCTGTCTCTGTCTGTTTCAATACTACTATATATCTGTCTCTGTCTCTGTCTGTTCCAATACCACTATATATCTGTCTCTGTCTCTATCTGTTCCAATACCACTATATATCTGTCTATGTCTCTGTCTGTTCCAATACCACTATATATCTGTCTCTGTCTCTGTCTGTTCCAATACCACTATATATCTGTCTATGTCTCTGTCTGTTCCAATACCACTATATATCTGTCTCTGTCTGTTTCAATACCACTATATATCTGTCTCTGTCTCTGTCTTTGACTTGCTTGTCATAGGAGTGAATAGGATTCATAAGTCTCTGAAATCTCTCGCTGAAACATTCACTTGAGGAGATCCATTTCAAGTCGTTCCCCCGTCATGAACCAACCATGAACCCTCCCTGGGAGATGGGAAAGATCTTTTCCTATTTCAGGATACGTGATGCCAGATGTTCAGCCTTGAAAGCAGATGTTATGGACAAACAGGAGACCAGAGGTGCTGATGAGTGTTATGGACAAACAGACCAGAGGTGCTGATGAGTGTTATGGACAAACAGACCAGAGGTGCTGATGAGTGTTATGGACAAACAGACCAGAGGCTCCTTTAATCAACAAGGTGATCATTAGTGTCTTCCGCATTTAACCCAAAACCCTTCTAAATTAGAGAGTTGCCGAGGGGGGGGGGGGGGGGGCTGCCTTAATGGACATCCACGTCTCCAGTGCCCGGGGAACAAGGGGTTAACTGCCTTGTTCAGGGGAACAGTGGGGTAACTGCCTTGTTCAGGGGCAGAACAACCAATTTTAACTTGTCATCTCTGCCCCAGAAACCTTTCATGTACTGGCTAAACGCTCTAACCACTAGGCTACCTGGCTCTAACCACTAGGCTACCTGCTCTAACCACTAGGTTACCTGGCTCTAACCAATAGGTTACCTGGCTCTAACCACTAGGCTACCTGGCTCTAACCACTAGGTTACCTGGCTCTAACCACTAGGCTACCTGGCTCTAACCACTAGGCTACCTGTCTTTAACCACTAGGCTACGTGGCTCTAACCTCTAGGCTACCTGGCTCTAACCACTAGGCTACCTGGCTCTAACCACTAGGCTACCTGGATCTAACAACTAGGCTACCTGCTCTAAATACTAGGCTACCTGGTTCTAACCACTAGGCTACCTGCTCTAACCACTAGGCTACCTGCTCTAACCACTAGGCTACCTGGTTCTAACCACTAGGCTACCTGCTCTAACCACTAGGCTACCTAACAAGGTGATACTTGCTAGTAAAGAGACCTCCATGTTTACTGTTCAGTTTCTGTTTATACTAGCGTTTTCTTTCAACACACAATACCTGGTTTATATAACAAATCCATTCCATCAACATTTACATATTCAGAGTAGCTATTATCTGTCTCTCCGCAATGATATTTCTACAGTCCGTTGAACATGGAGAGAGAAAGAACCAAAGTATCTGCAGAGAGAAATTACCAAAGTATCTTTGCTCTTTAATAATTGAATCTCATCAAGACTGGAGCTCCAGTACTCTCCTCACAGTATAACAATCTGAGGGGTGAAAACAGAGGCACAGAAACTCTTGAAGTATTAATGAGTTACAGTCTTCTGATGGTCTCGAGGGGAGAGAGGGAGAACCGTTCTCCAGTGGAAGACAGTAATAGATAGAGCAAAGACTTCAGCTGGTGGTGAGAAGAGAACAAGTGGGCCTCTCCTCTCCCTCTCCTCTCCTCTCCTCTCCTCTCCTCTCCTCTCCTCTCCTCTCTCCTCTCCTCTCCTCTCCTCTCCTCTCCTCTCCTCTCCTCTCCTCTCCTCTGCTCCTCCCCTTATCTGCTCCTCTCCCTCTTTTCTCCTCCTCTCCTCTCCTCTCCTCTCCTCTCCCCTCTTCTGCTCCTCCTCTCCTCTCCTCTCCTCTCCTCTCCTCTCCTCTCCTCTCCTCTCCTCTCCTCTCCTCTCCTCTCCTCTGCTCCTCCCCTTATCTGCTCCTCTCCATCTCCTTTCTTCTCCTCTCCTCTCCTCTCCTCTCCTCTCCTCTCCTCTCCTCTCCTCTCCTCTCCTCTCCTCTCCTCTGCTCCTCCCCTTATCTGCTTCTCTCCTCTCCTCTCCTCCTCTCCCCTCCTCTCCCCTCCTCTCCTCTCCTCTCCTCTCCTCTGCTCCTCTCCCCTCCTCTGCCCCTCCCCTCCTCTGCTCCTCTCCCCTCTTCTCCCCTCCTCTGCCCCTCTCCTCTCCCCTCCTCTCCCCTCCTCTGCCCCTCCCTCCTCTGCTCCTCTCCCCTCTTCTCCCCTCCTCTGCCCCTCTCCTCTCCCCCCCTTTCCTGTTCTCTCCTTCTCCTCTCCTTTTCTCTACAATCTGTTGGGTCAGACTGGGGAGTCACATGGGTATCAGGAACTCACACTGAAGACAGGCTGTGTAATGTCACACATACTCACTCACATCAGCCCTCAATGCAGATGAATTTAGGAGCCAGTCCCAAATGGCACCCCATTATGGCCCCCAGAGCACCCTATCAGCCCTGGTCAAAAAGTAGTGTATTACATAGGGAATAGGGTGCCGTTTGGAGATGCGGATTTAGAGGAGCAATCTATCGCCTGCCAGAAGAGACACTCCAAGAAAATTACTCAGATGGGAAGGATGACGCGCTGTAGGGATTTCAAAAAGCTAAAGCCGTCACCTTTTCTAAATAGAGTAAAGAAAAATCACAAAGGTGGCAAAGTCTATTTTCATCAACTCTTGAAAGGGAGATTAAGTGCAGAAAATGAAAAGACTGAAACGGGAGAATATCCTGGATAGAACTGCAACGACTGAATGGGAAAGAATCCTGTGGTATATTGTCTGTTACAGAATAAGAGATGACTGAGAAAGAATCCTGGGGTATATTATCACTGTTACAGAATAAGAGATGACTGAGATAGAATCCTGCGGTATATTATCACTGTTACAGAATAAGAGATGACTGAGATAGAATCCTGGGGTATATTGTCTGTTACAGAATAAGAGATGACTGAGAAAGAATCCTGCAGTATAGTATCACTGTTACAGAATAAGAGATGACTGAGAAAGAATCCTGGGGTATATTATCACTGTTACAGAATAAGAGATGACTGAGATAGAATCCCGGGGTATATTATCTCTGTTACAGAATAAGAGATGACTGAGATAGAATCCTGGGGTATATTGTCTGTTACAGAATAAGAGATGACTGAGAAAGAATCCTGCAGTATATTATCACTGTTACAGAATAAGAGATGACTGAGAAAGAATCCTGGGGTATATTATCACTGTTACAGAATAAGAGATGACTGGGAAAGAATCCTGGGGTATATTATCACTGTTACAGAATAAGAGATGACTGAGAAAGAATCCTGCAGTATAGTATCACTGTTACAGAATAAGAGATGACTGAGAAAGAATCCTGGGGTATATTATCACTGTTACAGAATAAGAGATGACTGAGAAAGAATCCTGGGGTATATTATCACTGTTACAGAATAAGAGATGACTGAGAAAGAATCCTGGGGTATATTATCACTGTTACAGAATAAGAGATGACTGAGAAAGAATCCTGGGGTATATTATCACTGTTACAGAATAAGAGATGACTGAGAAAGAATCCTGGGGTATATTATCACTGTTACAGAATAAGAGATGACTGAGATAGAATCCTGGGGTATATTGTCTGTTACAGAATAAGAGATGACTGAGAAAGAATCCTGGGGTATATTATCACTGTTACAGAATAAGAGATGACTGAGAAATAATCCTGCGGTATATCATCACTGTTACAGAATAAGAGATGACTGAGAAAGACTCCTGGGGTATATTATCACTGTTACAGAATAAGAGATGACTGGGAAAGAATCCTGCGGTATATTATCACTGTTACGGAATAAGAGATGACTGAGAAAGAATCCTGGGGTATATTGTCTGTTACAGAATAAGAGATGACTGAGAAAGAATCCTGGGGTATATTATCACTGTTACAGAATAAGAGATGACTGAGAAAGAATCCTGGGGTATATTATCACTGTTACAGAATAAGAGATGACTGAGAAAGAATCCTGGGGTATATTGTCTGTTACAGAATAAGAGATGACTGAGAAAGAATCCTGTGGTATATTATCACTGTTACAGAATAAGAGATGACTGGGAAAGAATCCTGCAGTATATTATCACTGTTACAGAATAAGAGATGACTGAGAAAGAATCCTGGGGTATATTATCACTGTTACAGAATAAGAGATGACTGGGAAAGAATCCTGCAGTATATTATCACTGTTACAGAATAAGAGATGACTGGGAAAGAATCCTGGGGTATATTATCACTGTTACAGAATAAGAGATGACTGAGAAAGAATCCTGCAGTATATTATCACTGTTACAGAATAAGAGATGACTGGGAAAGAATCCTGGGGTATATTATCACTGTTACAGAATAAGAGATGACTGAGAAAGAATCCTGGGGTATATTATCACTGTTACAGAATAAGAGATGACTGAGAAAGAATCCTGGGGTATATTATCACTGTTACAGAATAAGAGATGACTGAGAAAGAATCCTGGGGTATATTATCACTGTTACAGAATAAGAGATGACTGAGAAAGAATCCTGCAGTATATTATCACTGTTACAGAATAAGAGATGACTGAGAAAGAATCCTGGGGTATATTATCACTGTTACAGAATAAGAGATGACTGAGAAAGAATCCTGGGGTATATTATCACTGTTACAGAATAAGAGATGATTGAGAAAGAATCCTGTGGTATATTATCACTGTTACAGAATAAGAGATGACTGGGAAAGAATCCTGTGGTATATTATCACTGTTACAGAATAAGAGATGACTGAGAATGAATCCTGCGGTATATTATCACTGTTACAGAATAAGAGATGACTGAGAAAGAATCCTGCAGTATATTATCACTG
This sequence comes from Oncorhynchus masou masou, assembly GCF_036934945.1. Taxonomy (NCBI): domain Eukaryota; kingdom Metazoa; phylum Chordata; class Actinopteri; order Salmoniformes; family Salmonidae; genus Oncorhynchus; species Oncorhynchus masou. The sequence continues at coordinate 4,761,415 of NC_088235.1, forward strand.
TTACAGAATAAGAGATGACTGAGAAAGAATCCTGGGGTATATTATCACTGTTACAGAATAATAGATGACTGGGAAAGAATCCTGGGGTATATTATCACTGTTACAGAATAAGAGATGACTGGGAGAGAATCCTGCGGTATATTATCACTGTTACAGAATAAGAGATGACTGAGAAAGAATCCTGCGGTATATTATCACTGTTACAGAATAAGAGATGACTGGTAAAGAATCCTGGGGTATATTATCACTGTTACAGAATAAGAGATGACTGAGAAAGAATCCTGGGGTATATTGTCTGTTACAGAATAAGAGATGACTGGGAAAGAATCCTGCGGTATATTATCACTGTTACAGAATAAGAGATGACTGAGAAAGAATCCTGGGGTATATTATCACTGTTACAGAATAAGAGATGACTGAGAAAGAATCCTGGGGTATATTATCACTGTTACAGAATAAGAGATGACTGAGAAAGAATCCTGGGGTATATTATCACTGTTACAGAATAAGAGATGACTGAGAAAGAATCCTGCGGTATATTATCACTGTTACAGAATAAGAGATGACTGAGAAAGAATCCTGGGGTATATTATCACTGTTACAGAATAAGAGATGACTGAGAAAGAATCCTGGGGTATATTATCACTGTTACAGAATAAGAGATGACTGAGAAAGAATCCTGGGGTATATTATCACTGTTACAGAATAAGAGATGACTGAGAAAGAATCCTGGGGTATATTATCACTGTTACAGAATAAGAGATCAATTCTGCATATTTTTCCCCTTCCTATGTTACAGTTATAGCTTTGAAGTGTAGGATACAGATGAAACTGTGACCTGGGGTTTATATCACACTAAGAAATAGCCTGATATTTTACCATAATATGCACGTTTCTAATGAGACTTCTCCTCTAAAGCTGTTGAAACAATAGCAATAAGGTCAAGTCTATTTATCCTCTCTCTTTGCACGACATAGTACCTGGACTAAAGTGCCTGCTCAGATTACGGCATGGCTCTTACTCAACGATCAGTCAGCTAGCTAGCCCCTCACCTACCTGAAAAAAAATACATTCCTTTCATAATTTATTTCTCAAAATTCCCAAAAATTCCATTAAGCCAAATGCCTCTGTAGTGAAAATGTATGCAGATACAGTTGAAGTCAGAGGTTTACATACACTTAGGTTCGAGTCAATAACACTCCTTTTTCAACCACTCCACAAATTTCTTGTTAACAAACTAGTTTTGGCAAGTAGGTTAAGACATCTACTTTGTGAATGACACAAGTAATTTTTCCAACAATTGTTTACAGACAGATTATTTCACTTATAATTCACTGTATCACAACTCCAGTGGGTCAGAAGTTTACATACACTAAGTTGACTGTGCCTTTAATCAGCTTGGTAAATTCCAGAAAATAATGTCATGGCTTTAGAAGCTATTGATAGGCTAATTGACATAATTTGAGGCAATTGGAGGCGTACCTGTGGATGTATTTCAAGGCCTACCTTCAAACTCAGTGTCTCTTTGCTTGACATCATGGGAAAATCAAAAGAAATCAGCCAAGACCTAAGAATTTTTTTTTGTAGACCTCCACAAGTCTGGTTCATCCTTGGGAGCAATTTCCAAACGCCTGAAGTTACCACATTCATCTGTATAAACAATAGTACGCAAGTATAAACACCATGGGACCACACAGACATCACACCGCTCTGGAAGGAGATGCATTCTGTCTCCTAGAGATGAACGTACTTTGGTGCGAAAAGTGCAAATCAATCCCAGAACAACAGCAAAGGACATGCTGGACAGGTACAAAAGTATCTATATCCACAGTAAAATGAGTCCTATATCAACATAACCTGAAAGGCCGCTCAGCAAGGAAGAAGCCACCGCTCATAAACCGCCATACAAAAGCCAGACTACGGATTGCAACTGCACATGGGGACAAAGATCGTACTTTTTGGAAAAATGTCCTCTGGTCTGATGAAACAAAAATAGAACTGTTTGTCCAAAATGACCATCATTATGTTTGGAGGAAAAAGGGGAAGGCTTGCAAGCTGAAGAACAAAATCCCAAACGTGAAGCAGGGGGGTGGCAGCACCATGTGGTGGGGGTGCTTTGCTGCAGGAGTGACTGGTGCACTTCACAAAAGGGATTGCATCATGAGGGAGGAAAATTATGTGGATATATTGAAGCAACATCTCAAGACATCAGTCAGGAAGTTAAAGCTTGGTCGCAAATGGGTCTTCCAAAAAGACAATGACCCAAAGCATACTTCCAAAGATGTGGCAAAATGGCTTAAGGACAACAAAGTCAGGGTATTGGAGTGGCCAACACAAAGCCCTGACCTAAATTATACAGAAATGTTGTGGGAAGAACTAAAAAGTGTGTGCGAGCAAGGAGGAATCCCATCCTGACTCAGTTACACCAGCTCTGTCAAGAGGATTAGGCCAAAATTCACTCAACTTATTGTGGGAAGCTTGTGGAAAGCTACCCAAAATGTTTGACCCAAGTTAAACGATTTAAAGGCAATGCTACCAAATACTAATGAAGTGTATATACACTTCTGACCCACTGGGAATGCGATGAAATAAATAAAAGCTGAAATAAATAATTCTCTACTATTATTCTGAAATTTCACATTCTTAAAAAAAATATATTTCCTCATCAATTCACACACAATACCCCATAATGACAAAGCAAAAATGGCTTGGTTTTTGCTCTGACATGCACTGTCAACTTTGGGACCTTAAATAGACATGTGTGTGCCTTTCCAAATCATGTCCAATCAATTGAATGTACCACAAGTGGACTCCAATCAAGTTGTAGAAACATCTAAAGAATGAACAATGGACACAGGATGCACCTGAGCTCAATTTTGAGTCTAATAGCAAAGGGTCTGAATACTTATGAAAATAAGATATTTCTGTTTTTTATTTTGAATAAATTTGCAAACATTTCTAAAAACCTGTTTTCACTTTCTCCTTATGGGGTAGTGTGTGTAGATTGCTGAGGATTTTTATTTATTTGATCTATTTTAGAATAAGGATTTGTCGTGGAAATTTCCTGGATTACCAAATCATGAGAGAGCAAACCACACACATGTCAGAGATATCATAAAGTCCATCTTTAATTATATGAGCTTCACCATAGCCCTGTGGCTCTCAGATCCATTCAGTGTCCATCAATTAATTCTCTGAGAGTGCTTACAAAACAGTTCCTAGCCAGACAGCATTGGCTATGAATTATCCTTCAGTTTGGTCTCCGAAACCAAAGTTCCTATCTCGTTCTTGGTACCACTTAGAACCAAAACATTACCTCATCCAATGGCATATATCAATTGTCAGTTTCTAGATACTCCCATAAAAAATACAACCCCTCTTGGACAAGCTTACAGAGAGAAGCGTGAGCCTCTAGGTCAAGATAAGGGCAACCTCAGAGGGAACATACCATTTATTTGTATTTATTTTATTTCACCTTTATTTAACCAGGTAGGCTAGTTGAGAACACCTTTATTTAACCAGGTAGGCTAGTTGAGAACACCTTTATTTAACCAGGTAGGCTAGTTGAGAACACCTTTATTTAACCAGGTAGGCTAGTTGAGAACACCTTTATTTAACCAGAGAGGCTAGTTGAGAACACCTTTATTTAACCAGGTAGGCTAGTTGAGAACACCTTTATTTAACCAGGTAGGCTAGTTGAGAACACCTTTATTTAACCAGGTAGGCTAGTTGAGAACACCTTTATTTAACCAGGTAGGCTAGTTGAGAACACCTTTATTTAACCAGGTAGGCTAGTTGAGAACACCTTTATTTAACCAGGTAGGCTAGTTGAGAACACCTTTATTTAACCAGGTAGGCTAGTTGAGAACACCTTTATTTAACCAGGTAGGCTAGTTGAGAACACCTTTATTTAACCAGGTAGGCTAGTTGAGAACACCTTTATTTAACCAGGTAGGCTAGTTGAGAACACCTTTATTTAACCAGGTAGGCTAGTTGAGAACACCTTTATTTAACCAGGTAGGCTAGTTGAGAACACCTTTATTTAACCAGGTAGGCTAGTTGAGAACACCTTTATTTAACCAGGTAGGCTAGTTGAGAACACCTTTATTTAACCAGGTAGGCTAGTTGAGAACACCTTTATTTAACCAGGTAGGCTAGTTGAGAACGAGTTCTCATTTGCAACTGCGACCTGGCCAAGATAAAGCAAAGCAGTGTGACACAGACAACAACACAGAGTTACACATGGAGTAAACAATAAACAACAAACAAGTCAATGACACAGTAGAAAAAAAGAATCTATATACATTGTGTGCAAAAGGCACGAGGAGGTAGGCAATACATAGGCCATAGGAGCAAATAATTACAATTTAACAGATTAACACTGGAGTGATAAATGATCAGATGAACATGTGCAGGTAGAGATACTGGTGTGCAAAAGAGCAGAAAAGTAAATAAAATAAAAACAGTATGGGGATGAGGTAGGTAAATTGGGTAGGCTATATACCGATAGACTATGTACAGCTGCAGCGATCGGTTAGCTGGTTTCAGCCATCCTCCTCTCCCCAATGGGAAAAGTAGGGAGTGACTGGCACACAGACATTGTGGAGCCAAGAGATAATTGGTTCCCCCTCAATCATCCCCTCACATGGTTTAAAAGACATGTTTACATAAGAAGACAAGCTTGACCTCTCCCCTCTCTGGGGCCCAAGCAACTTTTCCCACATCAGCATTATTATGTAAATGAAGCATCTTATTTATCAATGTTACCTAACTCATTCTGATTCTGCTACCACAGCTTTAACAAAATGTGGGAAAAGTCATGGGTACTTTCCAAAGGCACTGTATACAAAGAAATGTCCTTTGAAAAAGAGATTGTGTTTAGCTGTGTTGTTGGCCAGCTCCTCTGAACAACAGTGTCCTGACGAGAGAGCACGTTTTCTATGCCAAGAAAAATTGTGCCTCATTAGGCTCATTAGCTCATTGTTATGGATGTATCCAAATAAATGTCACTAGAAATCAGCTTAAACAAATGCAAATGTGGTTACTGACGTTTTTCTGGCTGCGTTGTTGACGTGACTGTACGTTAGCCGTAGTTGGCTAGCAAGCAAAGGATAATGACATTGCCAGCCAGTATGGTAATGGAACATTTAAAAACATCCATAGATACAGAACAAAACGACTGAACGACTGGGTCGCGTCTCTGGCAACCAAACCAATAGAGTGGACTATATCTTGTGGAAGGATGAAATAGTATGAATAAATTCGAACAAAATAAAGTTTTAAATTTAATAAAAATTTGTCAGTCATTATTTCAATATTTTGAAGCCAGTGTTTCATCTCGGGCCAAACAACACCCATTCCAATATATATCCTCCCAACACCGGCTTCCCGGGCCGAACAACACCCATTCCAATATATATCCTCCCAACACCGGCTTCCCGGGCCTAACAACACCCATTCCAATATATATCCTCCCAACACTGGCTTCCCGGGCCGAACAACACCCATTCCAATATATATCCTCCCAACACCGGCTTCCTGGGCCTAACAACACCCATGCCAATATATATCCTCCCAACACCGGCTTCCCGGGCCGAACAACACCCATGCCAATATTTATCCTCCCAACACCGGCTTCCCGGGCCGAACAACACCCATGCCAATATATATCCGACCAACACCAGCTTCCCGGGCCGAACAACACCCATGCCAATATACAGCCGGGCAAAAAAGTATTTAGTCAGCCATCAATTGTGCAATTGTCCACTTAAAAAGATGAGAGAGGCCTGTAATTTTCATCATAGGTACACTTCGACTATGACAGACAAAATGAGGGGGGAAAAATCCAGAACATTTTAATGAATTTATTTGCAAATTATGTTGGAAAATAAGTATTTGGTCAATAACAAAAGTTTATCTCAATACTTTGTTATATATCCTTTGTTGGCAATGACAGTGGTCAAACATTTTCTGTAAGTCTTCACAAGGTTTTCACACACTGTTGCTGGTATTTTGGCCCATTCCTCCATGCATATCTCTTTTAGAGCGGTGATGTTTTGGGGCTGTTGCTGGGCAACACAGACTTTCAACTCCCTCCAAAGATTTTCTACAGGGTTGAGATCTGGAGACTGGCTAAGCCACTCCAGGACCTTGAAATCCTTCTTACGAAGCCACTCCTTCGTTGCCCGGGCGGTGTGTTTGGGATCATTGTCATGCTGAAAGACCCAGCCACGTTTCATCTTCAATGCCCTTGCTGATGGTAGGCTTTGTAACTTTGGTCCCAGCTCTCTGCAGGTCATTCACTAGGTCCCACCGTGTGGTTCTGGGATTTTTGCTCACTGTTCTTGTGATCATTTTGACCCCATGGGGTGAGATCTTGCGTGGAGCCCCAGATCGAGGGAGATTATCAGTGGTCTTGTATGTCTTCCATTTCCTAATAATTGCTCCCACAGTTGATTTCTTCAAACCAAGCCACTTACCTATTGCAGATTCAGTCTTCCCAGCCTCGTGCAGGTCTACAATTTTGTTTCTGGTGTCTTTTGACAGCTCTTTGGTCTTGGCCATAGTGGAGTTTGGAGTGTGACTGTTTGAGGTTGTGGACAGGTGTCTTCCATACTGATAACAAGTTCAAACAGGTGCAATTAATACAGGTAACGCGTGGAGGACAGAGGAGCCTCTTAAAGAAGAAGTTACAGGTCTGTGAGAGCCAGAAATCTTGCTTGTTTGTAGGTGACCAAATACATATTTTCCACCATAATTTGCAAATAAATTAAATAAAAAACCCTACAATGTGATTTTCTGGATTTTTTTTTCTAATTTTGTCTGTCATAGTTGAAGTGTACCTATGATGAAAATTACAGGCCTCTCTCATCTTTTTAATTGGGAGAACTTGCACAATTGGTGGCTGACTAAATACTTTTTTGTCTGTATAGAGTGTTGTCCTGTCTGTCTGTATAGAGTGTTGTCCTGTCTGTCTGTATAGCGCGTTCTCCTGTATGTCTGTATAGAGTGTTGTCCTGTCTGTCTGTATAACTTGTTCTCCTGTCTGTCTGTATAGAGTGTTGTCCTGTCTGTCTGTATAGAGTGATCTCCTGTCTGTGCATTGTAAGTGAAACTGTGAAATTCTGCTCAAAGTGTTCTCGACGTCTTACATTCAGTTGTTTTAACACTGTGTCTGTGTGTGTGTGTGTGTGTGTGTGTGTGTGTGTGTGTGTGTGTGTGTGTGTGTGTGTGTGTGTGTGTGTGTGTGTGTGTGTGTGTGTGTGTGTGTGTGTGTGTGTGTGTGTGTGTGTGTGTGTGTGTGTGTGTGTGTGCTTGTAAAATGTGGTAGACAGTGATTTAATACATTGCAATTACGTTGGGTGGAGAGAATTTGTGGCAGTTGGTTTTGACCTGGTCCTTCACGTTAATAACCTCTGAGTGAATTACGTGTTACATTTTACTGTTGGAGTGGAGATAGATGATGAGGTGAGAACCAACATTAAATCCAGGCTTTGTCCCAAATGCTACCCTATTACCTATTCATTTCTCTGCTTTTGACCCGATCTCTGGACAAGAGTAGTACGCTTAATGGGGAATAGGGTGGCATTTGGGACGCACTCCGACTCGACTCCACAGACAGTTGACCTCACATCCTCTTGTGTCACAGGAGGTTAGTTCATGAAGTCTGTTGGAAAAGAACAGCGTACCTTTTCCCTCCCATTATGAAAAGGTTACCCTGCAGCTCTGAGGAAGAACGTGATTGTTAGAGAAGTCGGGTCAGGCATGATGGGTGAGAAATACTGCATGTTTAATGATACACCACATATGATAATACTCTGTGTTTAATAATACTACATGTTTAATGATACACCATATATAATAATACTACATGTTTAATAATACTACATGTTTAATGATACACAATATATAATAATAATACATGTTTAATGATACACCATATATAATAATACTACATGTTTAATGATACACCATATATAATAATGCTCTGTGTTTAATAATACTACATGTTTAATGATATACCATATATAATAATACTCTGTGTTTAATAATACTACATGTTTAATGATACACCATATATAATAATACTACATGTTTAATGATACGCCATATATAATAATACTACATGTTTAATGATACACAATATATAATAATAATACATGTTTAATGATACACCATATATAATAATACTACATGTTTAATGATACACCATATATGATAATACTCTGTGTTTAATAATACTACATGTTTAGTGATACACAATATATAATAATAATACATGTTTAATGATACACCATATATAATAATACTACATGTTTAATGATACACCATATATGATAATACTCTGTGTTTAATAATACTACATGTTTAGTGATACACAATATATAATAATAATACATGTTTAATGATACACCATATATAATAATACTACATGTTTAATGATACACCATATATGATAATACTCTGTGTTTAATAATACTACATGTTTAGTGATACACAATATATAATAATAATACATGTTTAATGATACACCATATATAATAATACTACATGTTTAATGATACACCATATATGATAATACTCTGTGTTTAATAATACTACATGTTTAGTGATACACAATATATAATAATAATACATGTTTAATGATACACCATATATAATAATACTACATGTTTAATGATACACCATATATAATAATACTACATGTTTAATGATACACCATATTTAATAATACTACATGTTTAATAATTCTACATGTTTAATGATACACAATATATAATAATAATACATGTTTAATGATACACCATATATAATAATACTACATGTTTAATGATACACCATATATGATAATACTCTGTGTTTAATAATACTACATGTTTAGTGATACACAATATATAATAATAATACATGTTTAATGATACACCATATATAATAATACTCTGTGTTTAATAATACTACATGTTTAATGATATACCATATATAATAATACTCTGTGTTTAATAATACTACATGTTTAATGATACACCATATATAATAATACTACATGTTTAATGATACACCATATATAATAATACTACATGTTTAATGATACACAATATATAATAATAATACATGTTTAATGATACACCATATATAATAATACTACATGTTTAATGATACACCATATATGATAATACTCTGTGTTTAATAATACTACATGTTTAGTGATACACAATATATAATAATAATACATGTTTAATGATACACCATATATAATAATACTACATGTTTAATGATACACCATATATGATAATACTCTGTGTTTAATAATACTACATGTTTAGTGATACAATATATAATAATAATACATGTTTAATGATACACCATATATAATAATACTACATGTTTAATGATACACCATATATGATAATACTCTGTGTTTAATAATACTACATGTTTAGTGATACACAATATATAATAATAATACATGTTTAATGATACACCATATATAATAATACTACATGTTTAATGATACACCATATATGATAATACTCTGTGTTTAATAATACTACATGTTTAGTGATACACAATATATAATAATAATACATGTTTAATGATACACCATATATAATAATACTACATGTTTAATGATACACCATATATAATAATACTACATGTTTAATGATACACCATATTTAATAATACTACATGTTTAATAATTCTACATGTTTAATGATACACAATATATAATAATAATACATGTTTAATGATACACCATATATAATAATACTACATGTTTAATGATACACCATATATGATAATACTCTGTGTTTAATAATACTACATGTTTAGTGATACACAATATATAATAATAATACATGTTTAATGATACACCATATATAATAATACTACATGTTTAATGATACACCATATATAATAATACTACATGTTTAATGATACACCATATTTAATAATACTACATGTTTAATGATACACCATATATAATAACACTCTGTGTTTAATGATACTAAATGTTTAATGATACACCATATATAATAATACTACACGTTTAATGATACACCATATATAATAATACTCTGTGTTTAATAATACTACATGTTTAATTATACTCTGTGTTTAATAATACTACATGTTTAATGATACACCATATGTAATAATACTACATGTTTAATAATACTCTGTGTTTAATAATACTACATGTTTAATGATACACCATATGTAATAATACTACATGTTTAATAATACTACATGTTTAATAATACCATGTGTTAAATAATACTAAATGTTTAATAATACTACATGTTTAATAATACTCTGTGTTTAATAATACTACATGTTAAATAATACTACATGTTTAATGATACACCATGTTTATTAATACTACATGTTTAATAATACTCCATGTTTAATAATGTAATGACCTGACTAGATCATAAATGAACAATTGTCCAGACAGAGGCTTGAGTTTGCGAATTGACGGTTTATTAAACCAACTTTACACAGGCTACTGTTTGGGCCGTAGCACACGCCAAAAAGATGACAGATAACCCACAAGCCAATTGTGACCTTCTCTTGGGAAGCCCAGACGTAAGAGAGAGAGAATAAAGGCTGAACCTGGTCTTAACTTCAAATGCCCACCCCCCTGCCCAACCCCCCTCCACGCCACTCCGCCAACCACCAGGATGCCCGGCATCAGAACATTCCAGGCATTCCCGTGATTGGCAGATAGCAGGTTGATTGACATGTCGGACCCTGCGAACACCGGGTACTGGTCAGTACAACACAACCACCTCCTAGCCTAACACATAACACACAGCTGTCTGTGCGGGTCGCTACACAGCCCCCCCACCACAAAGTCCCTCGTCCCCGAGGGAACAAACAAAGTCTCTGAAGCGACCCGGAGGTCTCCTTTACCTGCGTGGCCGTGATGGTCGCAGAGTGCCCCTCTGGGAACCAGGGGATGAAGGCAGGGATATGGGGGACAAGGAAGCGGGAACGGGTAATGCAGTCCGTGGCTCTGGGGAACCACGCGGTGACACAGGGGGGGAGACAGGGGGAGTGGGCTGTCTGGAGCCTTGTCTGCGGCACCTGAGGGTGGGTGCCTGGAGAATGTCATTGCCAGAGAGGGGAATTGTGGGGGTTCCTGGGGTTTGGGGAAAAGAGGCCCCTCTGTATGGGGCTAACCTGTCCCGGTGCAGTGCCACCTTTCTCCCCCTGGGAGGAAGCTGCACCCTGTACACAACCTCCCCTACCCTCTCCAGGACACTGCAGGGTCCCACCCAGTGACTGTCCAACTTGGGGCATCTGCCTTTTTTCCTTAGGGGGCTGTAGACCCAGACCAGCTCCCCAGCCACAAAGTGCCTTCCCCGGGTGTGCACGTCATAGTTCCTTTTCTGCCTCACACCTGCATTCACCAGCTGCTCTCTAGCGAAGGTGTGGGCTGTCTCCAGGCGGTCCTGGAGTCTCCAGGCATACTCCGGCCCCGGAGGAACATGAGGGCTATCCAGGGGCCGACCAAACGCCATCTCCGCAGGGGTGCGGATCTCTCTCCCCAGCATGAAGAGGGCAGGCGTGCACGAGGTGGATTCTTGGACAGCGGAGCGGCATGCCATGAGGACCATAGGCAGGTGCTTGTCCCAGTCACGCTGGTGTTTGGAAGAGACGATGGCCAGCTGCTGTCCAAGCGTTTTGTTGAAGCGCTCCACAAGGCCATCACTTTGAGGATGGAGAGGAGTAGTGCGGGTCTTGTGCATACCCAGCCTCTCACACATGGTGGCGAACACACGGGACTCAAAGTTTCTGCCTTGGTCGCTGTGGATGGACTCTGCAGCTCCAAACCTGCTGAACATCCCCGCTGTCAGGGCGTCGACGATGGTCTCTGCCTCCTGGTCAGGCAGAGCATAGGCCTCGGGCCATTTTGTGAAATAGTCCATGGCCGTGAGCACCCAGCGGTTTCCACTGTCTGTGGTGGGGAACGGCCCAACTACATCCAAAATACAGCACCTGGTATTCCCAGGCGGTCTCCCATCCAAGTACTAACCAGGCCCGACCCTGCTTAGCTTCCGAGATCGGACAAGATCGGGCGTATTCAGGCTGGTATGGCCGTAAGCCACATCAGACCTGCGGCAGCCACCCTCTCCAGCACACGCCGGAGCGCCCCAGGGCTGACTGGAAGGAGCTGCCATGGGCCAGGATGTCATCGAGGTATACCAGACACTGCCGTCGGGGGATGCCATCCAGCACCCTGTCCATCAAACGCTCAAAAGTAGCTGGAGCGTTGCACAGGCCAAAGCACAGGACCTTTAACTGCCAGTGTCCTCTGTTAGTGGAGAACGCAGTTTTGGCTCTGGCCTCTGGGGAGAGGGGCACCTGCCAGTAGACACTGCGGAGGTCTAGTGAGGAGAACCAGGAGGACCCCCTAACCAGGTCCAGCGACTCATCGATACGTGGTATGGGGTATGAGTCCTTCCTGGTTACCTCATTCAGCCGCCTGTAGTCCGCACAGAACCTCAGCTTGCCTCCCTTCTTCGGAACCATGACGACTGGTGCCGCCCAGGGGCTGTCTGAGGGCTCAATGAAGTCTGCCCGCTGCATCTCCAACACAGCCTTGTCTGCCGCCTCCTGGCGTGCCAGCGGGATACGGCGGGGACGCATCTTGATGGGTCGAGCATCACCTGTGTCGATCTCATGCTGCACCAGATGAGTCTGACCCACCTCTTCCTCACTCAACGCAAAGCTGTCTCTGAATTCAAACAGCAACTGCCACAACCGTTCCTGCTGCTCAGGGTCAAGACCAACACAGTTCCTCCCCCATATCTCCCTCACTGCAGACAGTGTCCTCTCCTCTCCCATCTGGGGTAGCTGGGCTGGGGGTTGCGGCCCGGGCTCACAGAGGGCTGTGTCATGGAGGTAGCTGGGGGAATGTAACACACCGCCGTAGGTGACAGGGGGACTGGGGAAAAGTCACACACAGCTGTGGGGGAGGGGCGCAGCCATGAGTCTCTGCTGCTTTAACTGTTGGAGTAAAGGGTTTGTTGGGTTGAGTGAATGTGACATTAGGGGGAGCCATGGTGACTTCCGTCCCTCCCTGGAAGCTCAGTGTGCCCCTATTTAGGTCTAACTGGCAGCCTGTGCTCCTAAGAAAGTCCAACCCCAGGATACAAGGGTCCTGCACAGCCGCCACCCACACAGGATGACGCACAGTCCTGCCCCCTACTGTCAGTGTCATTATTCCCTTCCCTTTCATGGGTGCCAGCTCACCTGTGACTGTGCGGAGCTGCACAGTTGTAGGCTAACACTGAGTCCAACCTGGCACAATATCTGGCCTCACCAGGGTTACTGTGGACCCAGTGTACACCAGGGCGGAGCAGGGCACCCCCTCCACAGTGACAGGGACATGACAAAAGTCCCCAACACAGGTCCGGCCCACCACAACAACAGGCTCCATCCGCTTGCCCTCGTCTGCTTCTGGGGGAAGTGGAGCCTTGCTTCCCCGTCTGTGACGGTGGGCTCCTCCTGAAGATGATGGTGGTTGGGATAGAAAGCCAGGGGTCCGCACTACCCGGTCTATGCGGACCCCGAGCCGTTTCCCTGAGCTCTGGGGGACATGGGGCAATCTCGGCGCAGATGGCCTGGCTGGCCACAACCCCAGCAGACCCTGGGACCAGGGCTTGTGTTTCGTGCCGCCTGTAGCGACACAGCCCGAATGAGTTTTGTCATTTCGGCCACCCAAGCAGGCTTTTCCGGCTCCGGGCTGCTCTGCCCCCAGCTCGCACAGAGGGTGTGTCTCCCTGCACCCCCACCAAAGCCCCAGCTGAAGCCCCAGCCCACACCAGCTCCCTCTCCAAAGCCATCTCCAAGGCTGTCTGCAATGACTCAGGATGAGCCAGCTGGGTCTGTATGCGCAGCTCCGTAGGAGAGAGCGCCCGTATGAACTGGTCCCGTGCTAGCTCGCTCTGCACGGAGGGGGCATGTGAGCATATGCCCGCCGAGAGAGGCTCTCAATGTCATTAGCTAGCACCCGTAGAGGCTCTCCAGGCTGCCTGCGTCTATTACTCAGTTCGGAGCGCAGTAGCCCGGGCTGTACACACTGTCCATAGCGCCTCCTCAGTGCTCCCACTAAAGCACCATAATCATGCCTGTCCTCGGGGCTAATCAATATCAAACAGGCCAGAGCTTCATCCGTGAGGCATAAAGCCAACTGCAGTGCCCTTTCTTCATCCGACCACCCCCTAAAATGAGCTAACAGTTCAAACTGAGCATGGAAAGCTTCCCAATCCGCCTTACCGGAATACTTCGGGGTCTTAACAGATACGGACGCAGCCGGGAACTGGGCGCCGCCATGTTTGTTTACATCCTGAGCCCCAGATTCCTCGTCATGCCGCGTCGACGTCGCCACTCGGTCCGCCCACCAGAATCCGCGCGAAATACAGACGACGAAGCACTCATGCCCGCTTCAGCCGCCATCGCTCTAACGTCCTCCCTCAAGCGGCCTCTGCGCTCCGACGCCCTGGCGATCTCCTCAGACAGAACCCCCGACGTCCATTCACACGCACCTCCTTGGCCATAATCGTCCCCTACCTCCACCTTCACTTTCGGATTCCTCGACGCATTTTTAATCCCCGTTCTCACCTACGGTAGCTAGCCACATAGGTCAGCTAGCTAGCTGGCTAACTTGTATTAACGTTTTTACTTCTGACACCAATGTAATGACCTGACTAGATCTTAAATGAACAATTGTCCAGACAGAGGCTTGAGTTTGCGAATTGACGGTTTATTAAACCAACTTTACACAGGCTACTGTTTGGGCCGTAGCACACGCCAAAAAGATGACAGATAACCCACAAGCCAATCGTGACCTTCTCTTGGGAAGCCCAGACGTAAGAGAGAGAGAATAAAGGCTGAACCTGGTCTTAACTTCCAATGCTCCATCCCCCTGCCCAACCCCCCTCCACGCCACTCCGCCAACCACCAGGATGCCCGGCATCAGAACATTCCAGGCATTCCCGTGATTGGCAGATAGCAGGTTGATTGACATGTCGGACCCCGCGAACACCGGGTACTGGTCAGTACAACACAACCACCTCCTAGCCTAACACATAACACACAGCTGTCTGTGCGGGTCGCTACAATAATACTACATGTTTAATACTACTACATGTTTAATAATACTCCATGTTTATTAATACTACATGTTAAATAATACTACATGTTTAATAATAATCCATGTTTATTAATACTACATGTTTAATAATACTGCATGTGTAATAATACTACATGTTTAATGATACTCTGTTTTATATTACTCCATGTTTAATAATACTACATGTTTAATAATACTACATGTTTAATAATACTCTGTTTAATAATACTCTGTTTAATAATACTCCATGTTTAATAATACTACATGTTTAATAACACTCGGTTTAATAATACTCTGTTTAATAATACTCCATGTTTAATAATACTACATGTTTAATAACACTCGGTTTAATAATACTCTGTTTAATAATACTACATGTTTAATACTACTCTGTTTAATACTACTACATGTTTAATAATACTACATGTTTAATACTACTCTGTTTAATAATACTACATGTTTAATAATACTCCATGTTTAATAATACTACATGTTTAATAATACTACATGTTTAATAATACTCCACGTTTAATAATACTCTGTTTAATAATACTACATGTTTAATAATATTACATGTTTAATAATACTACATGTTTAATAATTCTACATGTTTAATAATACTACATGTTTAATAATAATACATGTTTAATAATACTCTAATAATACATATTTATAGAAGATAGGACATACAACACAACAGGAAATGGTGGACTTGGAGAAACCATAGTGGGCCTTGGAGAAATTATGTTGTGTGAGAGAGTTGTATGCTCTGTACAGATTATTATTGTACCTATATAGTCAGATTATTATAGTACCTGTATAGTCAGATTATTATAGTACCTGTATGGTCAGATTATTATAGTACCTGTATGGTCAGATTATTATAGTACCTGTATGGTCAGATTATTATAGTACCTGTATGGTCAGATTATTATAGTACCTGTATAGTCAGATTATTATAGTACCTGTATGGTCAGATTATTATAGTACCTGTATGGTCAGATTATTATAGTACCTGTATGGTCAGATTATTATAGTACCTGTATAGTCAGATTATTATAGTACCTGTATAGTCAGATTATTATAGTACCTGTATGGTCAGATTATTATAGTACCTGTATAGTCAGATTATTATAGTACCTGTATAGTCAGATTATTATAGTACCTTCAGTGGGGCCAAAAAGTATTTAGTCAGCCACCAATTGTGCAAGTTCTTCCATTTAAAAAGATGAGAGAGAGGCCTGTAATTTTCATCATAGATACACTTCAACTATGAAAGACAAATTGAGAAAAAAAATGCAGAAAATCACATTGTAGGATTTTTAATTCATTTATTTGCAAATTATGGTGGAAAATAAATATTTGGTCACCTACAAACAACCAAGATTTCTGGCACTCACAGACCTGTAACTTATTCTTTGAGAGGCTCCTCTGTCCTCCACTCGTTACCTGTATTAATTGCACCTGTTTGAACTTGTTATCAGTATAAAAGTCACCTGTCCACAACCTCAAACAGTCGCACTCCAAACTCCACTATGGCCAAGACCAAAGAGCTGTCAAAGGACACCAGAAACAAAATTGTAGACCTGCACCAGGCTGGGAAGACTGAATCTGCAATAGGTAAGCAGCTTGGTTTGAAGAAATCAACTGTGGGAGCAATTATTAGGAAATGGAAGACATACAAGACCACTGATAATCTCCCTCGATCTGGGGCTCCACGCAAGATCTCACCCCGTGGGATCAAAATGATCACAAGAACGGTGAGCAAAAATCCCAGAACCACACGGTGGGACCGAGTGAATGACCTGCAGAGAGCTGGGACCAAAGTAACAAAGCCTACCATCAGTAACACACTACACTGCCAGGGACTCAAATCCTGCAGTGCCATACGTGTCCACCTGCTTAAGTCAGTACATGTCCCGGCCCGTCTGAAGTTTGCTAGAGAGCATTTGGATGATCCAGGAAGATTGGGAGAATGTCATATGGTCAGATGAAACCAAAATATAACTTTTTGGAAAAAATTTAACTTGTTGTGTTTGGAGGACAAAGAATGCTGATTTGCATCCAATGAACACCATACCTACTCTAAAGCATTGGGGTGGAAATATCATGCTTTGGGGCTGTTTTTCTGCAAAGGGACCAGGACGACTGATCCATGTAAAGGAAAGAATGAATGGGGCCATGTATCGTGAGATTTTGAGTGAAAACCTCCTTGCATCAGCAAGGGCATTGAAGATGAAACGTGGCTGGGTCTTTCAGCATGACAATGATCCCAAACACACCGCCCGGGCAATGAAGGAGTGGCTTCGTAAGAAGCATTTCAAGGTCCTGGAGTGGCCTAGCCTGTCTCCAGATCTCAACCCCATAGAAAATCTTTGGAGGGAGTTGAACGTCTGTGTTGCCCAGCAACAGCCCCAAAACATCACTGCTCTAGAGGAGATCTGCATGGAGGATTGGGCCAAAATACCAGCAACAGTGTGTGAAAACCTTGTGAAGACTTACAGAAAACGTTTGACATCTGTCATTGCCACCAAAGGATATATATATATATATATATATATATATATACATAACAAAGTATTGAGATAAACTTTTGTTATTGACCAAATACTGATTTTCCACCATAATTTGCAAATAAATTCATTAAAAATCCTACAATTGTAACGGGATTCTTCCGTCGAAGGAGAGGAGGACCAAAATGCAGAGTGGTTGAAATTCATGTTTGTTTTTAATAAGAAAACTATACAAGAATAAACTACAAAAACAACAAACGTGTAAACCCGAAACAGTCCCGTGTGGAACAAACACTGACACAGGAGACAATCACCCACAAAACGCCACACCAAGCAGGCTTCCTAAATATGTTTCCCAATCAGAGACAATGACTAACACCTGCCTCTGATTGAGAACCATATCAGGCCAAACACAGAAACAGACAAACTAGACACACAGCATAGAATGCCCACTCAGATCACACCCTGACCAAACAAAACATGGAAACATACAAAGCAAACTATGGTCAGGGTGTGACAACAATGTGATTTTCTGGATTTTTCTTTCAAATTTTGTCTGTCATAGTTGAAGTGTACCTATGATGAAAATTACAGGCCTCTCTCATATTTTTAAGTGGGAGAACTTGCACAATTGGTGGCTAACTAAATACTTTTTTGCCCCACTGTATATGGTCAGATTATTATAGTACCTATATGTCCAGATAATTATAGTACCTATGTTAGGTGAGAAAAGATTTTTAGTGTTATACCTGAGTATTTTGAGTCTTGTCTGAGTCTTACTCTGAATACCTGAGTGTATTGAGTCATCCTCATTTCTCCTGGGAACGACTAAATTATAATGATTAATTACTCACATGTCTCAGACACCAAGAACATAATTAAAAACATCACAGCGCGTTGGCTCGGAGTTGGTTTGCATACCAAATGGCAATCTATTACCTATATGGGGCACTACTTTTAGGGTGCCATTTTGGACACCCACATTGAAATTAAACCGTAGCTATAACCAGTGATGTTACTGTAGGGAAAATAAGAGGGTCATTCATGAATGTAGTTGTAAAATGTTTCCTCCACAGCAGATATCAGGTGTTGTGTTCATCATAATAGAAGTGTTGAAAACAAGAGGGGAGTGGCTTCATGTGGGGTTGTGCCCTAAATGGCACCCTATTCCCTATGGGACCTGGTCAAAAGTATTGAGAATATACAGCGAATAGGGTCCCTTTTGGGGGCGTAACCTTGGAATGTTAACCCATCAGCGATAGAAGTGGGTGTAACCTACCCTGTCTTGGTAAAGAAACATGTAAAAGCATTTCCATGTGTATTGTTGACATCTGGTAGTGATGGGGTTGGTAGTGATGGGGATGGTAGTTAACGGTAGTGATGGGGTTGGTAGTGATGGGGTTGGTAGTGATGGGTTGGTAGTGATGGGGTTGGTAGTGATGGGGTTGGTAGTTAACGGTAGTGATGGGGTTGGTAGTGATGGGGTTGGTAGTGATGGGTTGGTAGTAATGGGGTTGGTAGTGATGGGTTGGTAGTGATGGGTTGGTAGTGATGGGGTTGGTTGTTACTGGTAGTGATGGGTTGGTAGTTAATGTTTGTGATGGGGTTGGTAGTAACTGGTAGTGATGGGGTTGGTAGTGATGGGGTTGGTAGTTAACGATAGTGATGGGTTGGTAGTTAACGGTAGTGATGGGGTTGGTAGTAATGGGTTGGTAGTTAACGGTAGTGATGGGTTGGTAGTTAACGGTAGTGATGGGGTTGGTAGTGATGGGGTTGGTAGTGATGGGGTTGGTAGTAATGGGTTGGTAGTTAACGGTAGTGATGGGTTGGTAGTTAATAGTAGTGATGTGTTGGTATTGATGGGGTTGGTAGTTACTGGTAGTGATGGGGTGGTAGTTAATGGTAGTGATGGGGTTGGTAGTTAATGGTAGTGATGGGTTGGTAGTTAATGGTAGTGATGGGGTTGGTAGTAACTGGTAGTGATGGGTTGGTAGTGATGGGGTTGGTAGTTAATGGTAGTGATGGGGTTGGTAGTTAATGGTAGTGATGGGGTTGGTAGTAACTGGTAGTGATGGGGTTGGTAGTTACTGGTAGTGATGGTGTTGGTAGTTACTGGTAGTGATGGTGTTGGTAGTTACTGGTAGTGATGGGGTTGGTAGTTAAAGGTAGTGATGGGGTTGGTAGTAACTGGTAGTGATGGGTTGGTAGTTACTGGTAGTGATGGGTTGGTAGTTACTGGTAGTGATGGTGTTGGCAGTTACTGGTAGTGATGGGGTTGGTAGTTACTGGTAGTGATGGGTTGGTAGTTAATGGTAGTGATGGGGTTGGTAGTAACTGGTAGTGATGGGGTTGTAGTTACTGGTAGTCATGGGGTTGGTAGTTACTGGTAGTGATGGGTTGGTAGTGATGGGGTTGGTAGTTACTGGTAGTGATGTGTTTGGGAGTTACTGGTAGTGATGTGGTTGTTAGTTACTGGGAGTGATGGGTTGGTAGTTACTGGTAGTGAAGGGGTTGGTAGTTACTGGTAGTGATGGGTTGGCAGTTACTGGTAGTGATGGGGTTGGTAGTTACTGGTAGTGATGGGGTTGGTAGTTACTGGTAGTGATGGTGTTGGTAGTTACTGGTAGTGATGGGGTTGGTAGTTACTGGTAGTGATGGTGTTGGTAGTTACTGGTAGTGATGGGGTTGGTAGTAACTGGTAGTGATGGGTTGGTAGTTACTGGTAGTGATGGTGTTGGCAGTAACTGGTAGTAATGGGGTTGGGTAGTAACTGGTAGTGATGGTGTTGGTAGTTACTGGTAGTGATGGGGTTGGTAGTTACTGGTAGTGATGGGGTTGGTAGTAACTGGTAGTGATGGGGTTGGTAGTAACTATTAGTGATGGTGTTGGTAGTTACTGGTAGTGATGGGGTTGGTAGTTACTGGTAGTGATGGGGTTGGTAGTAACTGGTAGTGATGGTGTTGGTAGTTACTGGTAGTGATGTGGTTGGCAGTTACTGGTAGTGATGGTGTTGGCAGTAACTGGTAGTGATGCGGTTGGGTAGTAACTGGTAGTGATGGTGTTGGTAGTTACTGGTAGTGATGGGGTTGGTAGTTAATGGTAGTGATGGGTTGGTAGTTAATGGTAGTGATGGGTTGGTAGTTACTGGTAGTGATGGGTTGGTAGTTACTGGTAGTGATGGGGTTGGTAGTTAATGGTAGTGATGGGGTAGGTAGTTACTGGTAGTGATGGGGTTGGTAGTTACTGGTAGTGATGTGGTTGGCAGTTACTGGTAGTGATGGGTTGGTAGTTACTGGTAGTGATTTGTTGGTAGTTACTGGTAGTGATGGGTTGGTAGTTAATGGTAGTGATGGTGTTGGTAGTTACTGGTCGTGATGGGGTTGGTAGTTACTGGTAGTGATGTGGTTGGCAGTTACTGGTAGTGATGGGTTGGTAGTTACTGGTAGTGATGGTGTTGGTAGTTACTGGTAGTGATGGGTTGGTAGTTACTGGTAGTGATGGGGTTGGTAGTTACTGGTAGTGATGGGGTTGGTAGTTACTGGTAGTAGTTGGGTGGGAAGTTATTGGTAGTAGTGGGTTTGGTAGTTACTGGTAGTCGTGGGGTTGTTAGTTAATGGTAGTGATGGGGATTGGTAGTTACTGGTAGTGATGGGTTGGTAGTTACTGGTAGTGATGGGGTTGGGAGTTACTGGTAGTGATGGGTTGGTAGTTACTGGTAGTAGTGGGGTTGGTAGTTAGATGTGGGTTGCTGGTGTGTTAGTGGGTCATTTGACAGCATGGTAAGATAATGGGGCATACACAGGGATGAATAGTTTAATTGTCATTAATTGTTTTTCAATCTGGCACTTAATACAGCAAGATGAGGCGCATATGATGGATTCTTGGGTTTATTTCACTTTTCATCTCTTAGCTTGTATGCAGAAGGAATTATGTTGGTTTATTGATTGTGCAATTAGCAAAGACAGACAAACAATAATGTTAGCTTTCAAAATGAAAAGGTTAATCGTTATTTTTGCCATCAATGCTTTATCTTGATCAAATCACACAATGACACATTCTGCAAATATACACACATGCTTGTGCACTCACACAGACACACACACACTCACACACACACACGCACACACACACGCACTCACACTCACACAGACACACACACACACACACTCACACAGACATACACACAGTCACACTCACACAGACACACTCACACACACAGACACACACACATACACACACACACACACACACACACACACACACACACACACACACACACACACACACACACACACACACACACACACACACACACACACACACACACAAACACACACACACGCACGCACGCACGCATGTACGCACGCACACACACACACTCACTCACACAGACACAGACACACACACACACACTCACACTCACACAGACACACACACACTTCGGTGTTTGATCAGAGAGCAGCTGGTGTGTGGTTATCCTCTGCGAATACAGATTGAGATTCCGTGCTTTGCTCCCTGATTCCTCAGAGAGGTGCATTCTGGGGGGGCAATCAGATCTCACTCCACGCCTCTGACACCCCCCCAAAGGTCGAGAAAACAAAAGAGCATGAAATTAATTAGAGAATTAGTTAATTCATTCATTATTAATGAGTATGTTTGTGTTTGTGTGTGTGTGTACGAGTGTGTATGCATCCAAGGTAGAAAGTGTCAAACTGCATATCTGATTACAATAATTAGTGAAATTGGTGCGTGGAGCGAGCCATCATGTTGATCTGCTTTAGCTGATGGTCATATCATAACTCGAGCACCAGAACTCTAGCTGGTAGTCAGTGTACGTCCCCAATGGTACCCTGTTTCATATATAGTGCACTCGTTTTTTTACTAGGGTCCGTAAGGCTCTGGTCAAAAGTAGTGCACTATACAGGGAATAGGGCATCATTTGGGATGTACAGTATAGGCATCTGTTGTCATAACTAACTTTGCTAGTTCAATATAGGTCAAGTTTTGTGGTAATTTTTGGTAGAGTTTGGTGGAAAGGGAAATACAATTCTGTCCATAATACTTTTCCTTCTGCCTAGTTGCTAAGATACGGTTAGCTTGTCGTTGGATGACTGTGGGTGCCATTTGGAATGCGGTCTATACTCTTCTCCAGCAGGTTCTCACACACTGCGTTCACACTGCGTTCACACTGCGTTCACACTGCGTTCACACTGCGTTCACATTGTAAATATGGTATTGAACTGATCCTGTATATACAGTGCATTCGGGAAGTATTCAGACAACATTACTTTTTCCACATTTTGTTACGTTACAGCCTTCTTCTAAAATGGATTAAATAAAATAAAAATCCTCATCAATACCCCCACACAATACCCCATAGTGAAAAAGCAAAAACAGATTTTTTGAAATGTTTGAAAATGTATAAAAAATAGAAAACAGAAATACATTTTTTTTTTGCATAAGTATTCAGACCCTTTGCCATGAGACTCAAAATTGAGTCAAAATTCCATTGATCATCCTTGAGATGTTTGTACAACTTCATTGGATTCAATCTGTGGTAAATTCATTTGATTGGACATGATTTTGAAAGCCACACACCTGTCTATATAAAGGCCCCACAGTTGACATTGCATGTCAGGATAAAAACCAAGCCATGAGGTCGAAGGAATCGTCCTTAGAGCTCCGAGACAGGATTGTGTTGAGGAAAAGTAACCCAAAACATTCTGCAGCTTTGAAGATCCACCCCCCAGAACACAGTGGCTTCCATCATTCTTAAATGGAAGAAGTTTGGAACCACCAAGACTCTTCCTAGAGCTGACCGCCTGGCCAAACTGAGCAATAGGGGCAGAAGGACCTTAGTCAGGGAGGTGACCAAGAACCAAATGGTCACTCTGACTGAACTCCAGAGTTCCTCTATGAAGATGGCAAGCGTCACGTCTGGAGGAAACCTGTCACCATCCCTACGTTGAAGCGTGGTGGTGGCAGCATCATGCTGTGGGGATGTTTTTCAGCGGCAGGGACTGGGAGACTTGTCAGGATCGAGGGAAGATGAACAGAGCAAAGTACAGAGATCCTTGATGACAACCTGCTCCAGAGCGCTTAGGACCTCAGACTGGGGTGAAGGTTCACCTTCCAACAGGACAACAACCCAGCCAAGCACACAGCCAAGACAACGCAGGAGTGGCTTCAGGACAAGTCTCTGAATGTCCTTGAGTGGCCCATTCAGATCCCGGACTTGAACCAGAACGGACATGGAGAGACCTGTAAATAGCTGTGCAGCAACGCTCCCCATATAGCCTGACAGAGCATGAGAGGATCTGCAGAGAAGAATGAGAGAAACTCCCCAAATACAGGTGCGCCAAGCTTGTAGCATCATTAACAAAGAAGACTCGAGGCTGTAATTACTGCCAAAGGTGCCTCAACAAAGTACTAAGTAAAGGGTTTGAATACTTATGTAAATGTAATATTTCATAATTTAAATATTTTTTTTATTTTTTTGCATTGTCATTTTGGGTATTGTGTGTATTTTGATGAGGGGTGGGAAAAATCTAATTTTTCCATTTTAGAATAAGGCTTTAACAAAACAACAATTTTAAAACGTTAAAGGGATTGAACACTTTCTGAAGACGTTGTCGCTTCTTACTTCTATCCTTTTTAAAACTTTTATTTATTGTCTGTTTTTGTTCTACCTTATGTTATATTTTATTTATTGTCTGTTTTTGTTCTGTCTTATGTTATATTTTATTTATTGTCTGTTTTTGTTCTACCTTATGTTATCTTTTATTTATTTATCCTTTTTTAAACTTGTATTTATTGTCTGTTTTTGTTCTACCTTATGTCATTTTTTATTTATTGTCTGCTTTTGTTCTCTCTTATGTTATTTTTTATTTATTGTGTGTTTTTGTTCTCTCTTATGTAATTTTTTATTTATTGTCTGTTTTTGTTCTATCTTATATTATTTTTTTTGTGCTACATTGTTTATTGATTACTGCATCGTTGTGTTCGGGGGTTTGGCAAGAAAGGCATTTCACTGTGCTTGTGCATTTGACTTTAAAACTTGAGGATTTCCAGTGTTGACGCCCTCCTCCCTGAGTAAGAGCTCAGGTGCTTATGTCTGTGGACGGCAGGTTTGCCGCTTACAGACATTGATGCACGATTTATCATTTGATTATATGAGAGAAGAGTGTTTGAGGGAAATATATTTCAAACGGCAGATACATGCAAATCCACCCAGCTATTTATATATTTGTGGGAGAAAACAAAGACTCCGGCATGTCCTTTTTTTACATTTTTTAAAATAAATATGATGAAAGTGTCACGTTGTTTAGTGCAAGCCGCCACACTTTACGGAGATAGAAGGCTCGTCTCTGACACGGTGATGCCATACTTTCTGTTCAGACCCCTTCTGTAGGTTTAATAGCCTACTACTTTCAGTAAGTGCAAGATGAGGATGCTAGGTTACATTCCTGTTCTAGAGAAACTGCTGTGTTTCCTAGGGGTTTACACAGGGCCTTTACAATAGAAACTGCTGTGTTTCCTAGGGGTTTACACAGGGCCTTTACAATAGAATCTGCTGTGTTTCCTAGGGGTTTATACAGGGCCTTTACAATAGAAACTTCTGTGTTTCCTAGGGGTTTACACAGGGCCTTTACAATAGAAACTGCTGTGTTTCCTAGGGGTTTATACAGGGCCTTTACAATAGAAACTGCTGTGTTTCCTAGGGGGTTTATACAGGGCCTTTACAATAGAAACTGTTGTGTTTCCTAGGGGTTTGTACAGGGCCTTTACAATAGAAACTGCTGTGTTTCCTAGGGGTTTATACAGGGCCTTTACAATATAAACTGCTGTGTTTCCTAGGGGTTTATACAGGGCCTTTACAAAAGAAACTGCTGTGTTTTCTAGGTGTTTACACAGGGCCTTTACAATAGAAACTGCTGTGTTTCCTAGGGGTTTACACAGGGTCTTTACAATAGAAACTGCTGTGTTTCCTAGGGGTTTATACAGGGCCTTTACAATAGAAACTGCTGTGTTTCCTAGGGGTTTATACAGGGCCTTTACAATAGAAACTGCTGTGTTTCCTAGGGGTTTATACAGGGCCTTTACAATAGAAACTGCTGTGTTTCCTAGGGGTTTATACAGGGCCTTTACAATAGAAACTGCTGTGTTTCCTAGGGGTTTACACAGGGCCTTTACAATAGAAACTGCTGTGTTTCCTAGGGGTTTATACAGGGCCTTTACAATAGAAACTGCTGTGTTTCCTAGGGGTTTATACAGGGCCTTTACAATAGAAACTGCTG
The DNA here is from genome assembly GCF_036934945.1 of Oncorhynchus masou masou. Taxonomy (NCBI): domain Eukaryota; kingdom Metazoa; phylum Chordata; class Actinopteri; order Salmoniformes; family Salmonidae; genus Oncorhynchus; species Oncorhynchus masou. Next base: position 4,787,367 of record NC_088235.1, read on the forward strand.
TGTTTCCTAGGGGTTTATACAGGGCCTGTACAATAGAAACTGCTGTGTTTCCTAGGGGTTTACACAGGGCCTTTACAATAGCATCTGCTGTGTTTCCTAGGGGTTTATACAGGGCCTTTACAATAGAAACTGCTGTGTTTCCTAGAGGTTTACACAGGGCCTTTACAATAGAAACTGCTGTGTTTCCTAGGGGTTTATACAGGGCCTTTACAATAGAAACTGCTGTGTTTCCTAGGGGTTTATACAGGGCCTTTACAATAGAAGCTGCTGTGTTTCCTAGGGGTTTATACAGGGCCTTTACAATAGATAATCTCTGGTGGATAAGGATGTGTTTCTAACCCAGCTAATATTGATTTTATACCTTCATTTAACACGGCAAGTTAAAAAACAAATTCTTATTTTCAATGACAGCCTAGTGGGTTAACTGCCTTGTTCAGGGGCAGAACGACAGCTTTGTACCTTGTCAGCTTGGGGACTTGAACCTTGCAACCTTGCGGTTACTAGTCCAACACTCTAACCTCTAGCCTACCCTGCCGCCCCAAATAAACCTCCTCACTACTATAACTTAGAAATCTAATAATAATAGGAAAAACTGCTCTGAGAGAAACTTTTATTTAGGAAAAAGATAAAGTCTAAACCCGTAGAATGCAGGGAGATGTTTTTTACTCGGCATAGTTGCACACGTGGAGTATTGAGTCGTACGGTGACACAACCAACGCATGGTAAAAGAGTGTGATGTATCTGAGTTGATACAGACTGGTTGATGAGCACTGCACTGGGGGAAGACTTGGTACTTCACAGCAGGACTCTGGTCAAATCTAGTGCGCTATTTAAAAGAGTGTGATGTATCTGAGTTGATACAGACTGGTTAATGAGCACTGCACTGGGGGAAGAGTTGGTACTTCACAGCAGGACGCGACTGTAAACTGGGCTTCTGGTACTGTGCTTCACTGTACCCTAATTTATATACTGAAACACTATGGTGACCCGTCCCAAATCGCATCCTATTCCCTATATAGTGCACAGCCGGGCTCTGGTCAAAACTAGTGCGCTATATAAGAGACCTACCATTTGGGACGTACGCTATGCCTTCACCCAGAAAATGCAGGGTTGTTTTCAATGTGTTGTGCAATGTTTGACTTTCATTGTAAGTTTGACTTTCTCCGCAGGGAGGTCACAGAGTAGTATCTCCACAGAGTAGTTTAACCACAGAGTAGTATCCCCACAGAGTAGTGTCCCCACAGAGTAGTATCCCCACAGAGTAGTATCTCCACAGGGTAGTATCTCCGCAGAGTAGTATCTCCGCAGAGTAGTATCCCCACAGAGTAGTATCTCCGCAGAGTAGTATCTCCACAGGGTAGTATCTCCACAGAGTAGTATCTCCGCAGAGTAGTATCTCCACAGAGTAGTATCTCCGCAGAGTAGTATCTCCACAGAGTAGTATCTCCGCAGAGTAGTATCTCCACAGAGTAGTTTCTCCACAGAGTAGTATCTCAACAGAGTAGTATCCCCACAGAGTAGTATCCCCACAGATTAGTATCTCCACAGAGTAGTATCTCCACAGGGAGGTCACAGAGTAGTATCTCTACAGAGTAGTATCTCCACAGAGTAGTATCTCTACAGAGTAGTATCTCTACAGAGTAGTATCTCCACAGGGAGGTCACAGAGTAGTATCTCTACAGAGTAGTATCTCCACAGGGAGGTCACAGAGTAGTATCTCCACAGAGTAGTATCTCCGCAGAGTAGTATCTCCACAGAGTAGTTTCTCCACAGAGTAGTATCTCAACAGAGTAGTATCCCCACAGAGTAGTATCTCCACAGAGTAGTTTCTCCACAGAGTAGTATCCCCACAGAGTAGTATCTCTACAGAGTAGTATCTCCACAGGGAGGTCACAGAGTAGTATCTCTACAGAGTAGTATCTCCACAGGGAGGTCACAGAGTAGTATCTCCACAGAGTAGTATCTCCACAGAGTAGTAACTCCACAGGGAGGTCACAGAGTAGTATCTCCACAGGGTAGTATCTCCACAGAGTAGTATCTCCACAGAGTAGTATCTCCACAGGGTAGTATCTCCACAGAGTAGTATCTCCACAGGGTAGTATCTCCGCAGAGTAGTATCTCCACAGAGTAGTATCTCCACAGGGTAGTATCTCCGCAGAGTAGTATGTCCACAGAGTAGTATCTCCACAGAGTAGTATCTCCACAGAGTAGTATCTCCACAGAGTAGTATCTCCACAGAGTAGTATCTCCAAGGGGTAGTATCTCCACAGAGTAGTATCTCCACAGAGTAGTATCTCCAAGGGGTAGTATCTCCACAGGGTAGTATCTCCACAGAGTAGTATGTCCACAGAGTAGTATCTCCACAGAGTAGTATCTCCACAGAGTAGTATCTCCACAGAGTAGTATCTCCAAGGGGTAGTATCTCCACAGAGTAGTATATCCACAGAGTAGTATCTCCACAGGGAGTTCAACAGAGGAGTATCTCAACCGAGTAGTGTCTCCAAAGGGTAGTATCTCCACAGAGTAGTATCTCCACAGAGTAGTATCTGCACAGAGTAGTATATCCACAGAGTAGTATCTCCACAGAGTAGTATCTCCACAGAGTAGTATCTCCAAAGGGTAGTATCTCCACAGAGTAGTATCTCCACAGAGTAGTATCTCCACAGGGAGTTCAACAGAGGAGTATCTCAACAGAGTAGTATCTCCAAAGGGTAGTATCTCCAAAGGGTAGTATGTCCACAGAGTAGTATCTCCACAGAGTAGTATCTCCACAGAGTAGTATCTCCACAGAGTAGTATATCCACAGAGTAGTATCTCCACAGAGTAGTATCTCCACAGAGTAGTATCTCCAAAGGGAAGCCACAGAGTAGTATCTCCACAGAGTAGTATCTCCACAGAGTAGTATCTCCACAGAGTAGTATCTCCACAGAGTAGTATCTCCACAGGGTAATATCTCCACAGTGTGGTATTTCCACAGACTACTACATTTCACAACATAGTGATCAAACTTCATTTCTGATGTAATCCATCGCAAGGTTTAGTTCAAAAGAAAGACGCCCTGCCGTGCAACATAATTGTCATCATTATTAATAAACTGGTTTCCTGTTGGTCTATTTATGTTCATCACCATCAATTCATGAAATAATGTTTCTGATACTACATCAAGTAATATATCATACTGTAGAACATGGTCACTGCAATACATATATACACTATTCTATTCAGGATATTATGTATCTCTTATAGACTTATCATAAAGCTGTTTTCGTGGAGGATATTCATGTCAGAGATGTTTGAGTGATCAAATGATTGATATTTATTCAAATGTGGTATTCCTCTATGATAGGCCTGAATCCTTGTGGATATGTTAAACAATATAAGAACTGGCTTGTCTTTCAAATGGTCCATGCAGCCAGATGTTTATTCATCACGCTAGACACAAAGACACGGTACATGGAAAAACAGTCTCTCCCGTGTTCAACTGAAGGATGCTGTTTAGTGTTTCCATTGGACTGGTGGTAATTAAGACAGACATCAGGGACACTTTCACTTGATCGCTGAGTCAGACGTCTACTGATTCGCATTCTAACAATGGGTCCTGGATCGATAGACGGAAGGGCTCTTTAACACAGGAGTTCAATATGTGAGGACGGGAGGCTGCACACACAGCAGACAGCTTGACCTCTCTGAGACTCCTCACACAGCAGACAGCTTGACCTCTGTAAGACTCTCCTCATACTGTAATCAGCTTGACCTCTCTAAGACTCTCCTCATACTGTAGTCAGCTTGACCTCTGTAAGACTCTCCTCATACTGTAATCAGCTTGACCTCTCTAAGACTCTCCTCATACTGTAGTCAGCTTGACCTCTGTAAGACTCTCCTCATACTGTAATCAGCTTGACCTCTCTGAGACTCCTCATACTGTAGTCAGCTTGACCTCTCTAAGACTCTCCTCATACTGTAGTCAGCTTGACCTCTCTGAGACTCCTCATACTGTAATCAGCTTGACCTCTCTGAGACTCCTCATACTGTAGTCAGCTTGACATCTAAGACTCTCCTCATACTGTAGTCAGCTTGACCTCTCTAAGACTCTCCTCATACTGTAGTCAGCTTGACCTCTCCAAGACTCTCCTCATACTGTAGTCAGCTTGACCTCTCTGAGACTCCTCATACTGTAGTCAGCTTGACCTCTCTAAGACTCTCCTCATACTGTAGTCAGCTTGACCTCTCCAAGACTCTCCTCATACTGTAGTCAGCTTGACCTCTCTGAGACTCCTCATACTGTAGTCAGCTTGACCTCTCTAAGACTCTCCTCATACTGTAGTCAGCTTGACCTCTCTGAGACTCCTCATACTGTAGTCAGCTTGACCTCTCTGAGACTCCTCATACTGTAGTCAGCTTGACCTCTGTAAGACTCTCCTCATACTGTAGTCAGCTTGACCTCTCTGAGACTCCTCATACTGTAGTCAGCTTGACCTCTGTAAGACTCTCCTCATACTGTAGTCAGCTTGACCTCTCTGAGACTCTCCTCATACTGTAGTCAGCTTGACCTCTCTGAGACTCCTCATACTGTAGTCAGCTTGACCTCTGTAAGACCCTCCTCATACTGTAATCAGCTTGACCTCTGTAAGACTCTCCTCATACTGTAGTCAGCTTGACCTCTCTGAGACTCCTCATACTGTAGTCAGCTTGACCTCTCTAAGACTCTCCTCATACTGTAGTCAGCTTGACCTCTCTAAGACTCTCCTCATACTGTAGTCAGCTTGACCTCTCCAAGACTCTCCTCATACTGTAGTCAGCTTGACCTCTCTGAGACTCCTCATACTGTAGTCAGCTTGACCTCTCTAAGACTCTCCTCATACTGTAGTCAGCTTGACCTCTCTGAGACTCCTCATACTGTAGTCAGCTTGACCTCTCTAAGACTCTCCTCATACTGTAGTCAGCTTGACCTCTCCAAGACTCTCCTCATACTGTAGTCAGCTTGACCTCTCTGAGACTCCTCATACTGTAGTCAGCTTGACCTCTCTAAGACTCTCCTCATACTGTAGTCAGCTTGACCTCTCTGAGACTCCTCATACTGTAGTCAGCTTGACCTCTCTGAGACTCCTCATACTGTAGTCAGCTTGACCTCTGTAAGACTCTCCTCATACTGTAGTCAGCTTGACCTCTCTGAGACTCCTCATACTGTAGTCAGCTTGACCTCTGTAAGACTCTCCTCATACTGTAGTCAGCTTGACCTCTCTGAGACTCTCCTCATACTGTAGTCAGCTTGACCTCTCTGAGACTCCTCATACTGTAGTCAGCTTGACCTCTGTAAGACCCTCCTCATACTGTAATCAGCTTGACCTCTGTAAGACTCTCCTCATACTGTAGTCAGCTTGACCTCTCTGAGACTCCTCATACTGTAGTCAGCTTGACCTCTCTAAGACTCTCCTCATACTGTAGTCAGCTTGACCTCTCTAAGACTCTCCTCATACTGTAGTCAGCTTGACCTCTCCAAGACTCTCCTCATACTGTAGTCAGCTTGACCTCTCTGAGACTCCTCATACTGTAGTCAGCTTGACCTCTCTAAGACTCTCCTCATACTGTAGTCAGCTTGACCTCTCCAAGACTCTCCTCATACTGTAGTCAGCTTGACCTCTCTGAGACTCCTCATACTGTAGTCAGCTTGACCTCTCTAAGACTCTCCTCATACTGTAGTCAGCTTGACCTCTCTGAGACTCCTCATACTGTAGTCAGCTTGACCTCTCTGAGACTCCTCATACTGTAGTCAGCTTGACCTCTGTAAGACTCTCCTCATACTGTAGTCAGCTTGACCTCTCTGAGACTCCTCATACTGTAGTCAGCTTGACCTCTGTAAGACTCTCCTCATACTGTAGTCAGCTTGACCTCTCTGAGACTCTCCTCATACTGTAGTCAGCTTGACCTCTCTGAGACTCCTCATACTGTAGTCAGCTTGACCTCTGTAAGACCCTCCTCATACTGTAATCAGCTTGACCTCTGTAAGACTCTCCTCATACTGTAGTCAGCTTGACCTCTCTGAGACTCCTCATACTGTAGTCAGCTTGACCTCTCTAAGACTCTCCTCATACTGTAGTCAGCTTGACCTCTCTAAGACTCTCCTCATACTGTAGTCAGCTTGACCTCTCCATGACTCTCCTCATACTGTAGTCAGCTTGACCTCTGTAAGACTCTCCTCATACTGTAGTCAGCTTGACCTCTGTAAGACTCTCCTCATACTGTAGTCAGATTGACCTCTGTAAGACTCTCCTCATACTGTAGTCAGCTTGACCTCTGTAAGACTCTCCTCATACTGTAGTCAGCTTGACCTCTCTAAGACTCTCCTCATACTGTAATCAGCTTGACCTCTGTAAGACTCTCCTCATACTGTAATCAGCTTGACCTCTCCAAGACTCTCCTCATACTGTAATCAGCTTGACCTCTCTGAGACTCCTCATACTGTAGTCAGCTTGACCTCTGTAAGACCATCCTCATACTGTAGTCAGCTTGACCTCTCTAAGACTCCTCATACTGTAGTCAGCTTGACCTCTGTAAGACCATCCTCATACTGTAGTCAGCTTGACCTCTCTGAGACTCCTCATACTGTAGTCAGCTTGACCTCTGTAAGACCCTCCTCATACTGTAGTCAGCTTGACCTCTCTGAGACTCCTCATACTGTAGTCAGCTTGACCTCTCTAAGACTCTTCTCATACTGTAGTCAGCTTGACCTCTGTAAGACCCTCCTCATACTGTAGTCAGCTTGACCTCTCTGAGACTCCTCATACTGTAGTCAGCTTGACCTCTCTAAGACTCTCCTCATACTGTAGTCAGCTTGACATCTAAGACTCTCCTCATACTGTAGTCAGCTTGACCTCTGTAAGACCCTCCTCATACTGTAGTCAGCTTGACATCTAAGACTCTCCTCATACTGTAGTCAGCTTGACATCTAAGACTCTCCTCATACTGTAGTCAGCTTGACATCTAAGACTCTCCTCATACTGTAGTCAGCTTGACCTCTCTAAGACTCCTCATACTGTAGTCAGCTTGACCTCTGTAAGACTCTCCTCATACTGTAGTCAGCTTGACCTCTCTAAGACTACTCATACTGTAATCAGCTTGACCTCTGTAAGACTCTCCTCATACTGTAGTCAGCTTGACCTCTCTAAGACTCCTCATACTGTAGTCAGCTTGACCTCTCTAAGACTCTCCTCATACTGTAGTCAGCTTGACCTCTCTAAGACTCATCATACTGTAATCAGCTTGACCTCTCTAAGACTCCTCATACTGTAGTCAGCTTGACCTCTCTAAGACTCCTCATACTGTAGTCAGCTTGACCTCTCTAAGACTCCTCATACTGTAGTCAGCTTGACCTCTGTAAGACTCCTCATACTATAGTCAGCTTGACCTCTGTAAGACTCTCCTCATACTGTAGTCAGCTTGACCTCTCTAAGACTCATCATACTGTAATCAGCTTGACCTCTCTAAGACTCCTCATACTGTAGTCAGCTTGACCTCTCTAAGACTCCTCATACTGTAGTCAGCTTGACCTCTCTAAGACTCCTCATACTGTAGTCAGCTTGACCTCTCTAAGACTCTCCTCACACTGTAATCAGCTTGACCTCTCTAAGACTCTCCTCATACTGTAGTCAGCTTGACCTCTCTAAGAATCTCCTCATACTGTAGTCAGCTTGACCTCTCTAAGACTCCTCATACTGTAGTCAGCTTGACCTCTCTAAGACTCTCCTCATACTGTAATCAGCTTGAGCTCTCTAAGACTCTACTCATACTGTAGTCAGCTTGACCTCTCTAAGACTCATCATACTGTAGTCAGCTTGACCTCTCCAAGACTCTCCTCATACTGTAATCAGCTTGACCTCTGTAAGACTCTCCTCATACTGTAGTCAGCTTGACCTCTCTAAGACTCTCCTCATACTGTAGTCAGCTTGACCTCTCTAAGACTCTCCTCATACTGTAGTCAGCTTGACCTCTGTAAGACTCTCCTCATACTGTAGTCAGCTTGACCTCTGTAAGACTCTCCTCATACTGTAGTCAGCTTGACCTCTCTAAGACTCCTCATACTGTAGTCAGCTTGACCTCTCTAAGACTCATCATACTGTAATCAGCTTGACCTCTGTAAGACTCTCCTCATACTGTAGTCAGCTTGACCTCTCTAAGACTCTCCTCATACTGTAGTCAGCTTGACCTCTCTAAGACTCTCCTCATACTGTAGTCAGCTTGACCTCTCTAAGACTCCTCATACTGTAGTCAGCTTGACCTCTCTAAGACTCTCCTCATACTGTAGTCAGCTTGACCTCTCTAAGACTCCTCATACTGTAGTCAGCTTGACCTCTCTAAGACTCTCCTCATACTGTAGTCAGCTTGACCTCTGTAAGACTCTCCTCATACTGTAGTCAGCTTGACCTCTGTAAGACTCTCCTCATACTGTAGTCAGCTTGACCTCTGTAAGACTCTCCTCATACTATAGTCAGCTTGACCTCTCTAGGACTCTATTCATACTGTAGTCAGCTTGACCTCTCTAAGACTCTCCTCATAATGTAGTCAGCTTGACATCTCTAAGACTCCACATACTGTAGTCAGCTTGGCCTGCTAATTATGTGCGATTGATCCAAAATGTGCATATTCTTCTACAAGGAGTGCCCGGGTCCGAAATGGTACCCTACATTTGGATCCCTACTGTACATAGTGCACTTCTGTTGACCAGGGCTCATAGCACAGTGTAGGGAATAGGGTAGCATTTGGATAGAGGCAGTCAGCCTGATAAACGTTGATTTCATGATACCACATGGGAGCCCCTCCAGCTAATTATAACCACCATGGAATCCTATAATTCCTGTCACTTACCGTCCCTCTCACCCTGAAGAGATCCCGTCTTACCCTGAGGCCACAGTGAGCAGGGATTCCATCGAAGCTCTTACTGTTGTTTCCTCTCAAAACAGTCAAATGATTTTTACAACTGTTAAATGTTTTTTTTCTTTCTCTCTCAACAATGCATTCTGGCTAAAGCACCCACCCCCCTCTCTCTCTCTGTCCCTCTCTCCCTGTCTCTCTCCCTCTCTCTCTCCCACTCTCTCTCTCTCTCTCTCTCTCTCTCTCTCTCTCTCTCTCCCCCTCTCTCTCTCTCTCTCCCTCTCTCACTCTCTCTCCCTCTCTCCCTCCTTCTCTCCCTATCTCCCCCTCTCTCGCTCCCTCTCTCCCTCTCTCTCTCCCTCTCTCCCTCTCTCCCTCTCTCTCTCCCTCTCTCCCTCTCTCCCCCTCTCTCTCTCCCTCTCTCTCTCTCTCTCTCTCTCTCTCTCTCCCTCTCTCCCTCTCTCGCTCTCTCCCTCTCTCTCTCCCTCTCTCTCTCCCTCTCTCCCCTCTCTCTCTCCCTCTGTCCCCCTTTCTCTCTCTCTCCCTCTCTCTCTCCCTCTCTCCCCCTCTCTCTCCCTCTCTCCCTATCTCCCCCTCTCTCTCTCTCCCTCTCTCTCTCCCTCTCTCCCTCTCTCCGTCTCTCTCTCCCTCTGTCCCCCTTTCTCTCTCTCTCCCTCTCTCCCTCTCTCTCTCCCTCTCTCCCTCTCTCTCTCCCTCTCTCCCCCTATCTCCCTCTCTCCCTATCTCCCCCTCTCTCTCTCCCTCTCTCCCTCTCTCTCACTCTCTCCCTCTCTCTCTCTCTCTCCCTCTCTCCCTCTCTCTCTCCCTCTCTCCCTCTCTCTCCCCTCTCTCTCTCTCTCTCTCTCTCTCTCTCTCTCTCTCTCTCTCTCTCTCTCTCTCTCTCTCTCTCTCTCCCTCTCTTCCTATCTCCCCCTCTCTCTCTCCCTCTCTCCCTCTCTCTCTCTCCCTCTCTCTCTCCCTCTATCCCTCTCTCATCTCTTCTCAGTCATTGATCATGATGTACAGCTCATGTCTCTGGACTTAAACAAAGGAATGAATAGTGCCTTAGTTATTTGACACTGTGTGTGGCTGTTTGGCAGTAAAAGTTAAAAGGGGAGATTGGGATGCTTTAAAGTCATTGTCAGTCCTGTTGCTTTATGTAATGAAGCACACATGGGAAAACAATACAAATGGTTGGTCCACTCACTGCGACTTTAGTGTGCGTCCCAAATGTCACCCTTTTCCCTGTATAGTGCACTACTTTTGACCAGAACCCTATGGCCCCTTGTTTCATGTAGTGCACCATATAGGTAATAGGGTTCTATTTGGAACACATCCTGGGGGTTTCTGGTTAGACTATACTGCAGGAAGAGAATTGAACACACCCTGGGGGTTTCTGGTTAGACTATACTGCAGGAAGAGAATGGAACACACCCTGGGGGTTTCTGGTTAGACTATACTGCAGGAAGAGAATGGAACACACCCTGGGGGTTTCTGGTTAGACTATACTGCAGGAAGAGAATGGAACACACCCTGGGGGTTTCTGGTTAGACTATACTGCAGGAAGAGAATAGAACACACCCTGGGGTTTCTGGTTAGACTATACTGCAGGAAGAGAATGGAACACACCCTGGGGGTTTCTGGTTAGACTATACTGCAGGAAGAGAATAGAACACACCCTGGGGGTTTCTGGTTAGACTATACTGCAGGAAGAGAATAGAACACACCCTGGGGTTTCTGGTTAGACTATACTGCAGGAAGAGAATGGAACACACCCTGGGGGTTTCTGGTTAGACTATACTGCAGGAAGAGAATGGAACACACCCTGGGGGTTTCTGGTTAGACTATACTGCAGGAAGAGAATGGAACACACCCTGGGGGTTTCTGGTTAGACTATACTGCAGGAAGAGAATAGAACACACCCTGGGGGTTTCTGGTTAGACTATACTGCAGGAAGAGAATAGAACACACCCTGGGGGTTTCTGGTTAGACTATACTGCAGGAAGAGAATAGAACACACCCTGGGGGTTTCTGGTTAGACTATACTGCAGGAAGAGAATAGAACACACCCTGGGGGTTTCTGGTTAGACTATACTGCAGGAAGAGAATGGAACAGGAGGCAGTCTGCATCTTGTCCAGAATGAACCCAGAGATGGTGTGCTATGATAAATAGGAGGCAGTCTGCATCTTGTCCAGAAGGAACCCAGAGATGGTGTGTTATGATAAAGAGGAGGCAGTCTACATCTTGTCCAGATGGAACCCAGAGATGGTGTGTTATGATAAAGAGGAGGCAGACTGCATCTTGTCCAGAAGGAACCCAGAGATGGTGTGTTATGATAAAGAGGAGGCAGACTGCATCTTGTCTAGAAGGAACACAGAGATGGTGTGTTATGATAAAGAGGAGGCAGACTGCATCTTGTCTAGAAGGAACACAGAGATGGTGTGTTATGATAAAGAGGAGGCAGACTGCATCTTGTCTAGAAGGAACCCAGAGATGGTGTGTTATGATAAAGAGGAGGCAGACTGCATCTTGTCTAGAAGGAACCCAGAGATGGTGTGTTATGATGAAAGAGGAGGCAGTCTGCATCTTGTCTAGAAGGAACCCAGAGATGGTGTGTTATGATGAAAGAGGAGGCAGTCTGCATCTTGCATGGAACATACATTGATTTAAATTGCTTCGTTTTAATTGGCAAGTTCAGGCTTCTTCATCTGGGTGGAATATGTTTATGTTTATTACTGTATGTTTGAAGGTGGAATTGATTGGAAGTGAAGGGTATTCTCTTGATACAGAGATGCACCATGTCCAGGTAACACTGGGGAAATTGTAAGGTGACACCGTCGGCAAAAGAGTGGCAAAGTGTCCCACCTGTTTGCCAGTTGGAAACAAAGTTTGACGGAATCTGTCAGCTGTCAGGAAACACTTTGACAAAGTAACAGAAGGCTGAGGATCAACGCGAAATGCAATCAGTGTGTACGGATGCGTAGCCTGAGCCGTGTCATTGGTCGAGGAGGAAAGGTGACGACAGGCACTTTGATACCAGGCACTTTGATACCTGTGTCCTTGGCACTAAGAAGTCTTGTACCGCTCACTTTCTCGCTTTCAAACATTACATGTTACATTCCCATTAGGTCTATACGACAATCACAAAGATTCAGACATTACATGTTACATTCCCATTAGGTCTATACGACAATCACAAAGATTCAGACATTACATGTTATATTTCCATTAGGTCTATACGACAATCACAAAGATTCAAACATTACATGTTATATTTCCTTTAGGTCTATACGACAATCACAAAGATTCAAACATTACATGTTACATTCCCATTAGGTCTATACGACAATCACAAAGATTCAAACATTACATGTTACATTCCCATTAGGTCTATACGACAATCACAAAGATTCAAACATTACATGTTACATTCCCATTAGGTCTATACGACAATCACAAAGATTCAGACATTACACTTTACATTTCCATTAAGTCTATACGACAATCACAAAGATTCAAACATTACATGTTATATTTCCTTTAGGTCTATACGACAATCACAAAGATTCAAACATTACATGTTATATTTACATTAGGTCTATACGACAATCACAAAGATTCAGACATTACATGTTATATTTACATTAGGTCTATACGACAATCACAAAGATTCAAACATTTCATGTTACATTCCCATTAGGTCTATACTACAATCACAAAGATTCAAACATTACATGTTACATTCCCTTTAGGTCTATACGACAATCACAAAGATTCAAACATTACATGTTATATTTACATTACACAAAGATTCAAACAAACAATAGCTTACGTTTTGTTACTTGTTATAAAAAATGTATTGTAATATAATATAATATTTGTACTCGTAAATGTTTATATTTTTTTACAAATCTGAAAGAAAACAAATGATTTAGATATTTACGGGAGGTGGCCTGCTATACATCGTCAGTCATAAATAAACAGAGGGTGAGTAGTTGTAATCGTGTGGTCAAGACAGTGTCCATAACGGCACACAAGCATGTTATTTATACTGCATTAGTCCAGCTCCTTAGGATGTCACCACACAGTTTTAACAGTTGAATGCTCTGGTTAAAAGTAGTGCTCTATATAGGGAATGGGGTGCCTATTGGGATAGAGCCAGGTCCCGGAGAAGGCTATTGATTGAGAACACATTTTATATCCATCTATTGGAGCGCGAGTAGTTTTCCATGCCTGGGTTGAGCCTGTTCGATGACACATTTAACAATGCTCTGTATTTCTCAGTCTCTAAACCCATTCCCATCTAAAGCACATATTTAAACCACAGCCTTTCGGGTTGTAACGTGGCCAGCCTTCCTAACGCATTGCCAATCAAAGCTAACCCATAGTCAATACCTATTATTCCAGAGTTTTGTTGTGATCGTTCTCATGTCTCAGTTTTCAATGCACTTGAAATTCCACTCAAATCAAATCAAATTTTATTTGTCACATACACATGGTTAGCAGATGTTAATGCGAGTGTAGCGAAATGCTTGTGCTTCCAGTTCCAACAATGCAGTAATAACCAACAAGTAATCTAACTAACAATTCCTAAACTACTGTCTTATACACAGTGTAAGGGGATAAAGAATATGTACATAAAGATATATGAATGAGTGATGGTACAGAGCAGCATAGGCAAGATACAGTAGATGGTATCGAGTACAGTATATACATATGAGATGAGTATGTAAACAAAGTGGCATAGTTAAAGTGGCTAGTGATACATGTATTACATAAGGATGCAGTAGATGATACAGAGTACAGTATATACGTATACATATGAGATGAATAATGTAGGGTATGTAAACATTATATTAGGTAGCATTGTTTAAAGTGGCTGACAGATGATTGATCAGTATTCATGTATGTTAAGCAATACGTTAAACTTCTATGATAAAACAAGTAGTTTATTGATCAGTATTTGTGTATGTTAAGCAATACGTTAAACTTCTATGATAAAACAAGTAGTTTATTGATCAGTATTTGTGTATGTTAAGCAATACGTTAAACTTCTATTTTTTTATTATTATTTTTTTTTTCAATTTTACCTTTATTTAACCAGGCAAGTCAGTTAAGAAAACATTCTTATATTCAATGACTGCCTGGGAACAGTGGGTTAACTGCCTGTTCAGGGGCAGAACGCCAGATTTGTACCTTGTCAGCTCGGGGGTTTGAACTCACAACCTTCCGGTTACTAGTCCAATGCTCTAACCACTAGGCTACCCTGCCAATAATTGTATCCTATTTGGTATCGACGAGAAATGTGTCCCTTCATATTCATACACATTGTTTAAGCAGAAGGAATGGACTGACTGACACTTGGCACTACAGAGACAATTGAGTAAATGGATTCAGGTCTGTATTTCCCGACCAGGAAGGGAGGCTTAGCTCTATTACAGACATTACTAGCAGAAACACCTCCTTAAGTGTCTCTTAAAGGTCTCAGTCTGACTCTCCAGCCTTGCTTCCCCCCCTCCCTCCCTCCACACACACACACACACACACACACACACACACACACACACACACGCACACACGCACGCACGCACGCACACACACACACACACACACACACACACACGCACATACACACACACACACACACGCACCACACTACCTCCCTCACACAAGAGTCTGAGTGGAAACCATGTGCCCAATTTCCTTTATATAGCACTACTTTAGACTAGGACCCCTTCCCAATAGGGCTCTGGCAGGAAGAAGTGCACTATAAAGGGTGTAGGGTGTCATATGGGATGCACACCGGCTATTCTAACAGGCCTCCCTCCTCTGTATCTTCTGATGTTGCAGTCACAACAGATTACAGATCCGGCTGTTCTAACAGGCCTCCCTCCTCTGTCTCTTCTGATGTTGCAGTCACAACAGATTACAGATCCGGCTGTTCTAACAGGCCTCCCTCCTCTGTCTCTTCTGATGTTGCAGTCACAACAGATTACAGATCCGGCTGTTCTAACAGGCCTCCCTCCTCTGTCTCTTCTGATGTTGCAGTCACAACAGATTACAGATCAGGCTGTTCTAACAGGCCTCCCTCCTCTGTCTCTTCTGATGTTGCAGTCACAACAGATTACAGATCAGGCTGTTCTAACAGGCCTCCCTCCTCTGTCTCTTCTGATGTTGCAGTCACAACAGATTACAGATCAGGCTGTTCTAACAGGCCTCCCTCCTCTGTCTCTTCTGATGTTGCAGTCACAACAGATTACAGATCCGGCTGTTCTAACAGGTCTCCCTCCTCTGTCTCTTCTGATGTTGCAGTCACAACAGATTACAGATCCGGCTGTTCTAACAGGTCTCCCTCCTCTGTCTCTTCTGATGTTGCAGTCACAACAGATTACAGATCAGGCTGTTCTAACAGGCCTCCCTCCTCTGTCTCTTCTGATGTTGCAGTCACAACAGATTACAGATCAGGCTGTTCTAACAGGCCTCCCTCCTCTGTCTCTTCTGGTGTTGCAGTCACAACAGATTACAGATCCGGCTGTTCTAACAGGCCTCCCTCCTCTGTCTCTTCTGATGTTGCAGTCACAACAGATTACAGATCCGGCTGTTCTAACAGGCCTCCCTCCTCTGTCTCTTCTGATGTTGCAGTCACAACAGATTACAGATCAGGCTGTTCTAACAGGCCTCCTCCTCTGTCTCTTCTGATGTTGCAGTCACAACAGATTACAGATCCGGCTGTTCTAACAGGCCTCCCTCCTCTGTCTCTTCTGATGTTGCAGTCACAACAGATTACAGATCCGGCTGTTCTAACAGGCCTCCCTCCTCTGTCTCTTCTGATGTTGCAGTCACAACAGATTACAGATCCGGCTGTTCTAACAGGCCTCCCTCCTCTGTCTCTTCTGATGTTGCAGTCACAACAGATTACAGATCCGGCTGTTCTAACAGGCCTCCCTCCTCTGTCTCTTCTGATGTTGCAGTCACAACAGATTACAGATCCGGCTGTTCTAACAGGCCTCCCTCCTCTGTCTCTTCTGATGTTGCAGTCACAACAGATTACAGATCAGGCTGTTCTAACAGGCCTCCCTCCTCTGTCTCTTCTGATGTTGCAGTCACAACAGATTACAGATCCGGCTGTTCTAACAGGCCTCCTCCTCTGTCTCTTCTGATGTTGCAGTCACAACAGATTACAGATCAGGCTGTTCTAACAGGCCTCCCTCCTCTGTCTCTTCTGATGTTGCAGTCACAACAGATTACAGATCAGGCTGTTCTAACAGGCCTCCCTCCTCTGTCTCTTCTGATGTTGCAGTCACAACAGATTACAGATCAGGCTGTTCTAACAGGCCTCCCTCCTCTGTCTCTTCTGATGTTGCAGTCACAACAGATTACAGATCCGGCTGTTCTAACAGGCCTCCCTCCTCTGTCTCTTCTGATGTTGCAGTCACAACAGATTACAGATCAGGCTGTTCTAACAGGCCTCCCTCCTCTGTCTCTTCTGATGTTGCAGTCACAACAGATTACAGATCAGGCTGTTCTAACAGGCCTCCCTCCTCTGTCTCTTCTGATGTTGCAGTCACAACAGATTACAGATCCGGCTGTTCTAACAGGCCTCCCTCCTCTGTCTCTTCTGATGTTGCAGTCACAACAGATTACAGATCCGGCTGTTCTAACAGGCCTCCCTCCTCTGTCTCTTCTGATGTTGCAGTCACAACAGATTACAGATCCGGCTGTTCTAACAGGCCTCCCTCCTCTGTCTCTTCTGATGTTGCAGTCACAACAGATTACAGATCCGGCTGTTCTAACAGGCCTCCCTCCTCTGTCTCTTCTGATGTTGCAGTCACAACAGATTACAGATCCGGCTGTTCTAACAGGCCTCCCTCCTCTGTCTCTTCTGATGTTGCAGTCACAACAGATTACACATCAGGCTGTTCTAACAGGCCTCCCTCCTCTGTCTCATCTGATGTTGTAATAACAACAGGTTACAGATCAGGCTGTTCTAAGAGACCTCCCTCCTCTGTCTCTTCTGATGTTGCAGTCACAACAGATTACAGATCAGGCTGTTCTAACAGGCCTCCCTCCTCTGTCTCTTCTGATGTTGCAGTCACAACAGATTACAGATCAGGCTGTTCTAACAGTCCTCCCTCCTCTGTCTCTTCTGGTGTTGCAATAACAAAAGGTTACAGATCAGGCTATTCTAACAGGCCTCCCTCCTCTGTCTCTTCTGGTGTTGTAATAACTACAGATTACAGATCAGGCTGTTCTAACAGGCCTCCCTCCTCTGTCTCTTCTGGTGTTGTAATAACAACAGATTACAGATCAGGCTGTTCTAACAGACTTCCCTCCTCTGTCTCTTCTGGTGTTGTAATAACAACAGGTTACAGATCAGGCTGTTCTAACAGGCCTCCCTCCTCTGTCTCTTCTGGTGTTGTAATAACAACAGGTTACAGATCAGGCTGTTCTAACAGACCTCCCTCCTCTGTCTCTTCTGGTGTTATAATAACAAAAGGTTACAGATCAGGCTGTTCTAACAGACCTCCCTCCTCTGTCTCTTCTGGTGTTGTAATAACAACAGATTACAGATCAGGCTGTTCTAACAGACCTCCCTCCTCTGTCTCTTCTGGTGTAATAACAACAGATTACTGTTCTCATGTCACCTCCATCAAGTCACTTACAGCTAAAGTCACAATCGATCAATCAATCAATCAAATGTATTTATAAAGCCATTTTTACATTGGCTGATGTCACAAACTGCTGTACAGAAACCCAGCCTAAAACCCCAAGCAGCAAGCAATGCATGTGTAGAAGCGCGGTGGCTAGGAAAACCTCCCTAGAAAGGCCGGAACCTAGGAAGAAACCGAGTGAGGAACCAGGCTATGAGGGGAGGCCAGTCCTCTTCTGGCTGTGCCGGGTGGAGATTATAGCAGAATATGGCCAAGATGTTCAAATGTTCATAGATGACCAGCAGGGTCAAGTAATAATAATCACAGTGGTTGTCGAGGGTGCAACAGGTCAGCACTTCAGGAGTAAATGTTAGTTCATGTCAGATCATTCAGAGTATCTCTACCGCTCTTGCTGACTAGAGAGTTAAAAACAACAGGTCTGGAACAAGGTAGCACATCTGGTGAACTGGGCTGGGTTCTATAGCTGCAGGCAGAACAGTTGAAACTGGAGCAGCAGCACGACCAGGTGGACTGGGGTCAGCAAGGAGTCATCAGGCCAGGTAGTACTGAGGCATGGTCCTAGGGCGCATGTCCTCCGAGAGAAAGAAAGAAAAAGAAAGAAAGAGGGAAAAAGAGAGATAGAATTAGAGAGAGCATACTTAAATTCACACAGGACACCGCATAAGACAGGAGAAATACTCCAGATATAACACTGACCCTAGCCCCCCGACACAAATTATTGCAGCATAAATACTGCAGGCTGAGACAGGAGGGGTCAGGAGACACAGTGGCCCCATCCAATGATACCCCCGGACAGGGCCAACCAGGCAGGATATAACCCCACCCACTTTGCCAAAGCACAGCCCCCACACCACTAGAGGGATATCTTCAACCACCAACTTACCATCCTGAGACAAGGCAGAGTATAGCCCACAAAGATCTCCGCCACGGCACAACCCAAGGGGGGGGCGTCAACCCAGACAGGAAGATCACATCAGTGACTCGACCCACTCAAGTGACATACTCCTCCTAGAGACGGCATGGAAGAGCACCAGTAAGCCAGTGACTCAGCCCCTGTAAAAGGGTTAGAGGCAGAGAATCCCAGTGGAGAGAGGGGAACCGGCCAGGCAGAGACAGCAAGGGGGGTTCGTTGCTCCAGTGCCTTTCTGTTCACCTTCACACTCCTGGGCCAGACTACACTCAATCATGGGAACTACTGAAGAGATGAGTCTTCAATAAAGACTTAAAGGTCGAGACCGAGTCTGCGTCTCTCACATGGGTAGGCAGACCATTCCATAAAAATTTAGCTTTATAGGAGAAAGCCAGCTGTTTGCTTAGAAAATCTAGGGACAGTAAGGAGGCCTGCGTCTTCTGTTCCAATTTTCTGGAAGCTTGCTTCAGAGATCGGGTATTTACTGTATACCAGGGAGCTAGTTTCTTATGACAAATGTTTTTTGTTTATAGGGGTGCAACTGCATCTAGGGAATTACGCAAGGTTAAACTGAGTTCCTCAGTTAGGTTGTTAACTGATTTTTGTACTCTGATGTCCCCGGGTAGGTGGAGGGAGTCTGGAAGGGTATCTAGGAATCTGTGGTTTGGACGAGAATTTATAGCATGGCTTTTGATGATCCTTGGTTGGGGTCAGAGCAGATTATTTGTTGCGATTGCAAACATAATAAACTGGTGGTCCGATAGTCCAGGGTTAACTGCCTGTTCAGGGGCAGAAAGACAGATTTGTACCTTGTCAGCTTGGGGTTTTGAGTTTGCAACCTTCCGGTTACTAGTCCAACGCTCTAACCACTAGGCTACCCTGCCACCCCCATTGAGTTGATGATGGCTCCGAAAGCCTTTTGGAGTGGGTCTTTGGACTTTTCCATGTGAATATTAAAGTCACCAATAATGTCAATATAGTCTGCCATGCCTACAAGGTCCGATAGGAATTCAGAGAACCCAGCGAGGAAGGCTGTATATGGCCCAGGAGGCCTGTAAACAGTAGCTATGAAAAGTGATTGAGTAGGCTGCATAGATTTCATGACTAGAAGCTCAAAAGACGAAAACGCAGTCGTTATTTTTTGTAAATTGAAATTTGCTATCGTAAATGTTAGCAACACCTCCGTCTCTGCCTAATGCGCGGGGGATATGTTCACTAGTGTAGCCAGGAGGTGAGGCCTCATTTAACACAGTAAATTCATCAGGCTTAAGCCATGTTTCAGTCTGGCCAATCACATCAAGATTATGGTTAGTGATTAGTTCATTGACTATAACTGCCATGGAAGTGAGGATTCTAACATGAAGTATACATTAAGCCCTATTCTGAGATGTGCGGTGTCACAATCTCTTTCAATAATGACAGGAACGGAAGAGGTCTTTATTCCAGTGAGATTACTAAGGCGAACACCGCCATGTTTAGTTTTGTCAAACCTAGATCGAGGTCTCAACAGGGATAGCTGAGCTGACTCCACTGACTGTGCTAGTGGCAGACTCCACTAAGCTGGCAGGCTGGCTAACAGCCTGCTGTCTGGCCTGCACCCTATCTCATTGTGGAGCTAGGGGAGTTAGTGCCCTGTCTATGTTCATAGATAAGATGAGAGCACCCATCCAGCTAGGATGGAGTCCATCACTCCTGGGCAGGACAGGCTTGGTCCTATTTGTGGGTGGGTCCCAGAAAGATGGCCAATAATCTAAAAATTCTTATTTTTGGAGGGGCAGAAAACAGTTTTCAACCAGCGATTAGGGTTGTGAGACTCTGCTGTAGAGCTCATCACTCCCCCTAACTGGGAGGGGGCCAGAGACAATTACTCGATGCCGACACATCTTTGTAGCTGATTTATATGCTGAAACTAGGCCCTGAGACATGGCTAAAGCCTGTTTTATGAGTGATCAGGGACGCATCCCAAATGGCGCCCTATTCACTAATAAGATGTGCACTATCTAAATGGATAGGGTCCCATCTATGAGCCAGCGGGCCCTGTTTCCTGAGTGATATGGAGTGTTCTTTACAGTGTCCCTCGACCCCCTCCAGACCCCTGTTGGCTCAGTCGTAGGAGGACTGTCTGCTGCCCTGCTGCCCTGCTGATACAGTGGGCTTTACAAGTAATAAGCCTTTAAAGTTATGTTTGTCCTGGTTTCTATGCCACCTTTCATGGGTCTGTCAGGATCTAAATGTCAAGTTTTTTAGTCGGAGTTGAGTTCCTGTAACCTTTTCCTTTTGTTTTTGGGGGGAAATGTGTTTTTCCTCAGCCACGCAGTTCAACCCACACATACCGTTCTGTTCTGTAATTACCTAAACACATTTTACCTGAACGTACTTTCAGAAAGGGCTTTGGTCATTTATTTGTGAGAAACTATATACTTAACTCACAGTGATAAAACCAACGTCATTTCCATTGTGTTATATAGTCTAGTGTTACCATTGTAATATAGTCTAGTGTTACCATTGTGTTATAGTGTTACCATTGTGTTATAGTCTAGTGTTACCATTGTGATATAGTCTAGTGTTACCATTGTGTTATAGTGTTACCATTGTAGTATAGTCTAGTGTTACCATTGTGTTATAGTCTAGTGTTAGCCTTGTGTTATAGTGTTACCATTGTAGTATAGTCTAGTGTTACCATTGTGTTATAGTCTAATGTTCCATTGTGTTATATAGTCTAGTGTTACCATTGTAATATAGTCTAGTGTTACCATTGTGTTATAGTGTTACCATTGTGTTATAGTCTAGTGTTACCATTGTGATATAGTCTAGTGTTACCATTGTGTTATAGTGTTACCATTGTAGTATAGTCTAGTGTTACCATTGTGTTATAGTCTAGTGTTAGCCTTGTGTTATAGTGTTACCATTGTAGTATAGTCTAGTGTTACCATTGTGTTATAGTCTAATGTTCCATTGTGTTATATAGTCTAGTGTTACCATTGTGTTATATAGTCTAGTGTTACCATTGTAGTATAGTGTTACCATTGTAGTCTAGTGTTACCATTGTAGTCTAGTGTTACCATTGTGTTATAGTCTAGTTTTACCATTGTGTTATATAGTCTAGTGTTACCATTGTGTTATATAGTCTAGTGTTACAATTGTGTTATTGTCTAGTGTTACCATTGTGTCATATAGTCTAGTGTTACCATTGTGTTATAGTCTAGTGTTACCATTGTGTTATAGTGTTACCATTGTGTTATAGTCTAGTGTTACCATTGTGTTATAGTCTAATGTTACCATTGTGTTATATAGTCTAGTGTTACCATTGTGTTATATAGTCTAGTGTTACCATTGTAGTATAGTGTTACCATTGTGTTATATAGTCTAGTGTTACCATTGTAGTATAGTGTTACCATTGTAGTCTAGTGTTACCATTGTGTTATAGTCTAGTGTTACCATTGTAGTCTAGTGTTACCATTGTGTTATAGTCTAGTGTTACCATTGTGTTATATAGTCTAATGTTACCATTGTGTTATATAGTCTAGTGTTACCATTGTGTTATAGTCTAGTGTTACCATTGTGTTGTATAGTCTAGTGTTACCATTGTGTTATATAGTCTAGTGTTACCATTGTGTTATAGTGTTACCCTTGTGTTATTGTCTAGTGTTACCATGGTGTCATGTAGTCTAGTGTTACCATTGTAGTATAGTCTAGTGTTACCATTGTGTTATATAGTCTAATATATACATTGTGTTATAGTCTAGTGTTACCATTGTGTTATATAGTCTAGTGTTACCATTGTGGTATAGTCTAGTGTTACCATTGTGTTATAGTCTAGTGTTACCATTGTGTTATAGTCTAGTGTTACCATTGTGTTATATAGTCTAGTGTTACCATTGTGTTATAGTCTAGTGTTACCATTGTGTTATAGTGTTACCATTGTAGTATAGTGTTACCATTGTGTTATAGTCTAGTGTTACCATTGTAGTATAGTCTAGTGTTTCCATTGTGTTATAGTGTTACCATTGTGTTATAGTCTAGTGTTACCATTGTGTTATAGTGTTACCATTGTAGTATAGTCGAGTGTTACCATTGTGTTATAGTCTAGTGTTACCCTTGTGTTATAGTGTTACCATTGTAGTATAGTCTAGTGTTACCATTGTAGTATAGTCTAGTGTTACCATTGTGTTATAGTGTAACCATTGTAGTATAGTCTAATATATACATTGTGTCTCTGGTCCCGTCATCTCTCTGAGTTGACCTTGGCCCAGCTGTTCAGTTCTGTCTCACCTTGGCCCACTCCTTTGATAATCAACTCTACATTATTTACAACAGTGTACCTAGGCTTCTATGTCTCAAATGGCAACTTATTGCCTATATAGTGCACTACTCTAGGTCTCTGGTCAACAGTAGTGTACTATATAGGGAATAAGGTGCAATTTGGATCGCAGACCATATCTACTCAGCAGATGTCCTTATAAACCACATTGTCTGGCTTTGTGATTCCACAATAGTGTGTAAACAAGATAACTCGGTTTAACTTTTCTCATCCTTGGGAGATTCGGATAAAAGAGCTTGTTTAGCTTTTATATTAGTTTAGCCACTCTGTATGGTCACAGATCCAGAGCCCAGATGCTTACAAATCCACAGCCCAGAACTCTATAGTGCCACAGCCCAGAAATCTAGAGCCACAGCCCAGAACTGTATAGAGCCACAGCCCAGAAATCTAGTGCCACAGCCCAGAACTCTATAGAGCCACAGCCCAGAAATCTAGAGCCACAGCCCAGAACTGTATAGAGCCACAGCCCAGAAATCTAGAGCCACAGCCCAGAACTCTATAGAGCCACAGCCCACAAATCTAGAGCCATAGCCCAGAACTCTATAGAGCCACAGCCCAGCAATCTATAGAGCCATAGCCCAGAACTCTATAGAGCCACAGCCCAGCAATCTATAGAGCCATAGCCCAGAACTCTATAGAGCCACAGCCCAGCAATCTATAGAGCCACAGCCCAGAACTCTATAGAGCCACAGCCCAGCAATCTATAGAGCCACAGCCCAGAACTCTATAGAGCCACAGCCCAGCAATCTATAGAGCCACAGCCCAGAAATCTAGAGCCATAGCCCAGAACTCTATAGAGCCACAGCCCTGAAATCTATGGAGCCACAGCCCAGAACTCTATAGAGCCACAGCCCAGCAATCTATAGAGCCACAGCCCAGAACACTATAGAGCCACAGCCCAGAACACTATAGAGCCACAGCCCAGAACACTATAGAGCCATAGCCCAGAACACTATAGAGCCACAGCCCAGAACACTATAGAGCCACAGCCCAGAACACTATAGAGCCACAGCCCAGAACACTATAGAGCCAAAGCCCAGAACACTATAGAGCCATAGCCCAGAACACTATAGAGCCACAGCCCAGAACACTATAGAGCCACAGCCCAGAACTCTATAGAGCCACAGCCCAGCAATCTATAGAGCCACAGCCCAGAACTCTATAGAGCCACAGCCCAGAACTCTATAGAGCCACAGCCCAGAACTGTATAGAGCCACAGCCCAGCAATCTATAGAGCCACAGCCCAGAACTGTATAGAGCCACAGCCCAGAACTCTATAGAGCCACAGCCCAGAACTGTATAGAGCCACAGCCCAGAAATCTAGAGCCACAGCCCAGAACTGTATAGAGCCACAGCCCAGAAATCTAGAGCCACAGCCCAGAACTCTATAGAGCCACAGCCCACAAATCTAGAGCCATAGCACAGAACTCTATAGAGCCACAGCCCAGCAATCTATAGAGCCATAGCCCAGAACTCTATAGAGCCACAGCCCAGCAATCTATAGGACCATAGCCCAGAACTCTATAGAGCCACAGCCCAGCAATCTATAGAGCCACAGCCCAGAACTCTATAGAGCCACAGCCCAGCAATCTATAGAGCCACAGCCCAGAACTCTATAGAGCCACAGCCCAGCAATCTATAGAGCCACAGCCCAGAAATCTAGAGCCATAGCCCAGAACTCTATAGAGCCACAGCCCTGAAATCTATGGAGCCACAGCCCAGAACTCTATAGAGCCACAGCCCAGCAATCTATAGAGCCACAGCCCAGAACACTATAGAGCCACAGCCCAGAACACTATAGAGCCACAGCCCAGAACACTATAGAGCCACAGCCCAGAACACTATAGAGCCACAGCCCAGAACACTATAGAGCCACAGCCCAGAACACTATAGAGCCATAGCCCAGAACACTATAGAGCCACAGCCCAGAACACTATAGAGCCATAGCCCAGAACACTATAGAGCCACAGCCCAGCAATCTATAGAGCCACAGCCCAGAACTCTATAGAGCCACAGCCCAGAACTCTATAGAGCCACAGCCCAGAACTGTATAGAGCCACAGCCCAGCAATCTATAGAGCCACAGCCCAGAACTGTATAGAGCCACAGCCCAGCAATCTATAGAGCCACAGCCCAGAACTGTATAGAGCCACAGCCCAGCAATCTATAGAGCCACAGCCCAGAACTGTATAGAGCCACAGCCCAGCAATCTATAGAGCCACAGCCCAGAACTGTATAGAGCCACAGCCCAGAACACTATAGAGCCACAGCCCAGAACTGTATAGAGCCACAGCCCAGCAATCTATAGAGCCATAGCCCAGAACACTATAGAGCCACAGCCCAGAACTGTATAGAGCCACAGCCCAGCAATCTATAGAGCCATAGCCCAGAACTGTATAGAGCCACAGCCCAGAACTGTATAGAGCCACAGCCCAGAACACTATAGAGCCACAGCCCAGAACTGTATAGAGCCACAGCCCAGCAATCTATAGAGCCATAGCCCAGAACTCTATAGAGCCACAGCCCAGAACTGTATAGAGCCACAGCCCAGAACGCGATAGAGCCATAGCCCAGAACTCTATAGAGCCACAGCCCAGAACACTATAGAGCCACAGCCCAGAACACTATAGAGCCATAGCACAGAACACTATAGAGCCACAGCCCAGAACTGTATAGAGCCACAGCCCAGAACACTATAGAGCCACAGCCCAGAACACTATAGAGCCATAGCACAGAACTGTATAGAGCCACAGCCCAGAACTGTATAGAGCCATAGCCCAGAACTGTATAGAGCCATAGCCCAGAACTGTATAGAGCCACAGCCCAGAACACTATAGAGCCACAGCCCAGAACACTATAGAGCCATAGCCCAGAACTGTATAGAGCCATAGCCCAGAACACTATAGAGCCACAGCCCAGAACTGTATAGAGCCACAGCCCAGAACTGTATAGAGCCATAGCCCAGAACTCTATAGAGCCATAGCCCAGAACTGTATAGAGCCACAGCCCAGAACTGTATAGAGCCACAGCCCAGGGCCCAGATTCATAAAACAAGCTTCTTAAGCTTCTTAATAAGACAAAAAGAAGTTCATAAGATAGTTCGTAGGTGCATATCCTCAATAATATCTTAAGATTTAATGATTTTCTTCGGAACTGTTTATCGTTGTCTCTGATTGGGGATCGTATGTCACGGCTTTCGTTGTGGGAAGGAGGAGCGGACCAAAATGCAACGTTGTTGTTATTTATTTTATTTTAATAAAGAAACTATACACGATAAACTAACAAAATAACAAACGTGCGAAAACCGAAAACAGCCCTATCAGGTGCAAAACACAGAGACAGGAACAATCACCCACAAACACACAGTGAAACCCAGGCTACCTAAATATGGTTCCCAATCAGAGACAATGACTAACACCTGCCTCTGATTAAGAACCATATCAGGCCAGACATAGAAATAGACAAACAAGACATCCAACATAGAATGCCCACTCCGATCACACCCTGACCAACCAAAACATAGAAACATACAAAGTAAACTATGGTCAGGTGTGACAGTACCCCCCCCCCCCCAAGGTGCGGACTCCGGCCGCAAAACCTGAACCTATCGGGGAGGGTCTGGGTGGGCATCTGTCCGCGGTGGCGGCTCTGGTGCTGGACGTGGCCCCCACTTCACCGTAGTCTTCCCCCACCTTGTCCGCTTCCGTGACCTCCTAGCCACGGCAACCCTACTTAATTTACACGGGACAGAGGGGCAGCTCGAGACAGAGGGGCAGCTCGGGTCAGAGGGGCAGCTCGGGTCAGAGGGGCAGCTCGGGTCAGAGGGGCAGCTCGGGTCAGAGGGGCAGCTCGGGACAGAGTGGCTCTTCAGACTCCGGCAGCAGCGCCGGACAGGCGGGAGACTCCGGCAGCAGTGCCGGACAGGCGGGAGACTCCGGCAGCAGCGCCGGACAGGCGGGAGACTCCGGCAGCAGCGCCGGACAGGCGGGAGACTCCGGCAGCACAGGAGAGGAGGAAAGCCCTGGCAGATCCTGGCTGACTGGCGGATCTGGAAGAGTCTGGCTGACTGGCGGATCTGGAAGAGTCTGGCAGACTGGCGGATCTGGAAGAGTCTGGCTGACTGGCGGATCTGGAAGAGTCTGGCTGACTGGCAGATCTGGAAGAGTCTGGTTGACTGGCAGATCTGGAAGAGTCTGGTTGACTGGCGGATCTGGAAGAGTCTGGTTGATTGGCAAATCTGGAAGAGTCTGGTTGACTGGCAGATCTGGAAGAGTCTGGCTGACTGGCAGATCAGGAAGAGTCTGGCTGACTGGCGGATCCTGGCAGACTGACGGCTCTGGCTGCTCCATGCCGACTGGCAGCTCTGGCTGCTCCATGCTGACTGGCGGCTCTGGCTGCTCCATGCTGACTGGCGGCTCTGGCTGCTCCATGCTGACTGGCAGCTCTGGCGGCTTCTTGCAGACTGACAGCTCTGGCGGCTTCTTACAGACTGGCAGCTCTGGCTGCTCCTTGCAGACTGGCAGCTCTGGCAGCTCCTTGCAGACTGGCAGCTCCTTGCAGACTGGCAGCTCCTTGCAGACTGGCAGCGCCTTGCAGACTGGCAGCGCCTTGCAGACTGGCTGCTCCATGCAGACTGACAGCTCTGGCTGCTCCATGCAGACTGACAACTCTGGCTGCTCCATGCAGACTGACAGCTCTGGCTGCTCCATGCAGGCTGGCAGCTCTGGCTGCGCTAAACAGGCAGGAGACTCCAGCAACGCAGGAGAGGAGGAAGGCTCTGGCTGCGCTAAACAGGCGGGAGACTCCAGCAGCGCTGTAGAGGAGGAATGCTCTGGCTGCGCTGAACAGGCGGGAGACTCCGGCAGCGCAGGAGAGGAGAAAGGCTCCGGCAGCGCTGGAGAGGCGAGAGGCTCCGGCAGCGCAGGAGAGGAGGAAGGCTCGGGCAGCGCTGAAAAGGCGGGAGACTCCGGCAGCGCAGGAGAGGAGAAAGGCTCCGGTAGCGCTGGAGAGGCGAGGCGCACTGTAGGCCTGATGCGTGGTGCTGGCACTGGTGGTACTGGGCCGAGGACACGCACAGGAAGCCTGGTGTGGAGAGCTGCCACCGGAGGACTGATGTGTGGAGGTGGCACTGGATAGACCGGACCGTGCAGGCGCACTGGAGCTCTTGAGCACCGAGCCTGCCCAACCTTACCTGGCTCGATGCCCACTCTAGCCCGGCCAATACGAGGAGCTGGTATGTACCGCACCGGGCTATGCACCCGCACTGGAGACACCGTGTACTCCACAGCATAACTAGCCCTCCGGTAAGCACAGGAAGTTTGCGCAGGTCTCCTACCTGGCGTAGCCCTACTCCCTGTGAGCCCCCCCCCCAAGACATTTTTAGGGCTGACTCTCGGGCTTCCTTCCGTGCTGCTGTGCTTGCTTCGCCATCTCCATTCTCTTATAACCCTCTTCGCACTGCTCCAGTGAATCCCAGGCGGGCTCCAGCACTCTCCCTGGGTCGACCGCCCACCTGTCTATTTCCTCCCAAGTAGTGTAGTCCCGATATTGTTGCTCCTGCTGCCGCTGTTGCTTCTCCTCATACCAGCGCCTCTCAGCTCTCGCCGCCTCCAGTTCTTCTTTGGGGCTTTGATATTCTCCAGGCTGATCCCAGGGTCCTTCTCCAAACATTTCGTCCTCCCATGTCCATTCCTCCCTTTATTGCTCCTGCCTGTTACCACGCCGCTTGGTCCTGTTATGGTGGGTGATTCTGTCATGGCTTTCGTTGTGGGAAGGAGGAGCGGATCAAAATGCAGCGTGGTTGTTATTCATTTTATTTTAATAAAGAAACTATACACGATAAACTAACAAAATAACAAACATGCGAAAACCTAAACAGCCCAATCTGGTGCAAAACACAGAGACGGGAACAATCACCCACAAACACACAGTGAAACCCAGGCTACCTAAATATGGTTCCCAATCAGAGACAATGACTAACACCTGCCTCTAATTGAGAACCATATCAGGCCAGACATAGAAATAGACAAACAAGACATCCAACATAGAATGCCCACTGGGCATTCTATGTTTTGTTCTATGTTTTGTATTTCTATGTGTTTAGCCTGGTATGGTTCCCAATCAGAGGCAGCCTGTCAATCGTTGTCTCTGATTGAGAACCATACTTAGGCAGCCTGGTTTCGCCCTTGAGATGTGGGTAGTTGTTTTCTGTTTTGTGTGTATCACCTGACAGAACTGTTTCGTTCTCGTTATTCCTCGTTGTTATTTTGTTTAGTGTTCAGTTTTGATTAAATTTCCAACATGAACACTTACCACGCTGCGTTTTGGTCTACTCCTTCTTCCACCAACGAAAACCGTCAGCAGAACCAGATGGGGCAGCAGTCTAGTTACTCTTTATACTTTGGAATTATTAACTTATTTCAGTGCTTTTATTTCAGTTTCATTTGAATTCCATTCCAATGAGGCCTTATGAATACTGCATTATGTATTTTGCTAATGTACAACACGCCCACGATAAGTGCCTGTGGGTTAATTGTAGCAGATTACTGAAATACATACAGTACTTCCTCTTCATTGTTATACTGTGTTTTCTGTCTGTTTTCATAGAGAGAGTGGAGGAGGGGTCGCTTGCTGTTTTATCCCATGGTGATACATATTCACATATTCATAGTTAACCTGTAGGTCCCATAGGGCTCTGGTCAAAAGTGGTGCACTTTGTAGGGATTAGGGTTCCATTTGGGAAGCATACCAGTATTTACATGTTGACTTACAAGGATGGTGGGTATTTACAGAGGAGCATTTTAACATTCAATATTTATGAACATATGAACTACATCTATTAATAGGATAATGTATTAAAGTAAACCAGATTATGAGGAGTTTATATTTCTAAAGCCCAAACCCATCTCCCCTGGTCGGTGGCACTGTTCCGCTCTGACTGTCTGTGTCCAAAATGGACCCCTATTCTCTATTTATAGTGCAGTTCTACTAACTGGGGCTCATAGGGCTCTGGTCAAAAGTAGCATACGACACAGGGACAATAGTGTGCTATTTGGGTCGCAGACTGATTATACGACAAGACAACCAACAGCACATTGTCAATCTGATAGTGTGCGAGAGGTGTAGTGAAGACCTGGCTGTTCCCAGCGGGGTGTGGGTTCTCTCCTCTCTCATCTCTCCTCTCTCTATCAGTCCGTTTGTGACGGGCTGATTTCCACACGCTATGAAGTGGTCCTCTATGACTCAGTTAGTAGAACAAGGCGTTTGCAACGGCACGGTTGTGTGTTCGATTCCCGGTGGGGCTGAAACCGATATATAAAATGCACGTACACAATCTCTGTGAGTCGCATTGGATGAAAGCGGCTGCTAAATTCGATATATTACGCCCTGAATGCAGCCAGAGACAGACATCACGCTGCCTCATGATGATAGAAGTCTCTCCTCTGGTCTTTGAGAGCGTGAAGATGACTTGATGACGGCGTGTTCCATAGAATCAGAATAGAAAATAGATGGTATTGATCTATGATGGGGTGTTCTGTCGTCTCAAGGCCTCCTCTCATCTCAGACTTTCATCAATAGCTGCTGCTATCTCCTCAGAAGGATAATCTTTCGGATCAGGGACTTTCTCGACTACTTTCATAGGGTGTGTCCAAAATCGCATCCTATTCCCTATTTATATATTTGAGCCCTATGGGACATGGTTAAAAGTAGTGCACTATATAGGGAATAGGGTGCCACTTGGAATGCAGAAACACTCCCGTCACTGTGACAGTCAGGCTTTCATAGATAGTCCTATTAGCCTGATGTGGGAGTTCTGTTAAATTGGGTCAATCAGATCACACTCTGTGCACACAGCGCTGGTATTCATGATCCTCGAAGAGACCTCCTACAGAGCACAGAGTAGTCTCAGTGGAATTAAGGAGATTAAGAACACATGCCAAATGGTACCCTACTCTCTATATAGGGCCCGATAGTCCCCTTGGTCAAACATAGTGCACTCTGGGTAAAGAATGCCATTTGGGATGCGGGACTAAGCCTGTTCATGGTTCTCTACGGTGTTGTCACCAGGCTGTTTTCACACCAAGCCCTAAACGCTGGACTGAAGGTTCTTCTGAATCAGCATAATAAACGCTATAATCTGTTATTGCTGATATCCACTCTTGAGGTTTTTTTTATTCTTCTGCATTGCTTTTGCCGTCTGTGAATAGTGTGAAATAATGGGATGGCTGACTGGGTGTTATAATGTAACATATTGTTAAACCCCCACCTTAAAACATATTACAATTTACTACATACTATAGAATTCTGCAGTACGCTGTAATATACTGTAGAATACTACACTACACACTGATATATTCCTCAATCATGTGTAGTACTTACTATAAAATGTTGCAGTATACTGTAGAATACTATAGTAAATACTACAGTAGTGTCTTTTTTTAAACTATAGTAAATCATACAGTAGTGTCTGCAAAAAGACATTACACTTTTTTTAACTATAGTAAATACCACAGTATTTAATATACATACAACCCTGCCCATTCCCTTCCCCCATAATGCAGTTTGTGCCATCCATAAGTGAGAAACCTACATGCCAAGTACAGACCATATAATGTGTTACCTACAGGTTCAAGTAAAGAACATAATCTCTGACCTCTCCATTCAGACCCCAGTCCTGCCTACCTACAGGTTCTAGTAAAGAACATAATCTCTGACCTCTCCATTCAGACCCCAGTCCTGCCTACCTACAGGTTCTAGTAAAGAACATCATCTCTGACCTCTCCATTCAGACCCCAGTCCTGCCTACCTACAGGTTTTAGTAAAGAACATAATCTCTGACCTCTCCATTCAGACCCCAGTCCTGCCTACCTACAGGTTCTAGTAGAGAACAGAATCTCTGACCTCTCCATTCAGACCCCAGTCCTGCCTACAGGGTGAAACAAAACATTAGGCCAGTGTTCTTAATGTTTTTGTTACCCTCAGTGATAACGACACTATATATTGAATGGGGTATGTTTGACACTCAACCATTCCATTGAACGTACCGTTTCCCAGACCTTGAACGCATGGCTGTTGTATAACTATTGTGGGTTGATTGCTTAGCAGTCCACACACCAGCTTAAACAACTTTACAACATTAGCAAACGTTGTACAATTTAATGTTTTGATTGTTCCCATGAAGATGAAATATGTTGACTTTTGTGGAAACATGTTGTTTCTCCACATTGGCAATGTGTTTTTTGTTGTTGTTGTTGTTGATGATGTTGTTGCTGGGTTTTTGTAGCGATTGTTATAAAAATTCCTAATTTGCATTATACATGTCTGTTCCAGCCTTTTGACAACAGACAAAAAAGAAACAATATACATATTCATAAAGACAGGCAGACAGGCAGCTGGATTAACTGAGCTTGGGTAATTTCCATCAACCCTTGGCTTATTCCAAACACAATTAACCTTTCCAAACAAACTGCACTTATCAGGGAGAATTCGCCAGGCAGACGGGAAGGGTGGAATATAAAAGAGACCACATGTTGCGTTTTGCAAAATGAGCCTGGAGCTGTGTTGACATTACTAATAAATATATATATATATATATCTGCTTTGAAAGAAACTCTGCAATCAATATGTTGTTGTTATTGTAAAAAATATATATATAATGTATTCTAAATGACTTGCTTGGTTAAATAAAGGCAAAATAAAACATGTACTGTCGATAATGGAGTTGATGTGACGTAAGTATGTTTAGTTATAATCGGTTACAAAGGTGAGTTAACTTTAAACGACATGAGTTGTCTCAACTTGACATACTGACGGGCTGCTTCCACGCTGTTTCTGATACAGTTTTGAAAATGTTTGATTTGTATTTATTTGATGTATTATAATGGCCGTTATCTGACGCCTACGACAACAGCTCGTCTTACTGGGGACCGACACATCGACCAAAAGACATTACTAACAAAACACTTTGGAGTTGACATACATTTAAAAAACATAGACGTCCACTGTGTGTGTGTGTGTGTGTGTGTGTGTGTGTGTGTGTGTGTGTGTGTGTGTGTGTGTGCATCTGTCTCAAACATAATGTCTGTTAACAAGGCAAATACCCTCTTCTACATAGATCCAGCCTGAATAGACCTGAGCCAGTAGATATGAACCAATAGATATGAGCCAGTACATTGAGCCAGTAGATCTGAACCAGTAGATATGAGCCAGTAGATATGAGCCAGTAGGTATGAACCAATATATATGAGCCAGTACATTGAGCCAGTAGATCTGAGCCAGTAGATCTGAGCCAGTAGATATGAGCCAGTAGATATGAACCAGTAGATCTGAGCCAGTAGATATGAGCCAGTAGATATGAACCAATAGATATGAGCCAGTAGATATGAGCCAGTACATTGAGCCAGTAGATATGAACCAATAGATATGAGCCAGTACATTGAGCCAGTAGATATGAGCCAGTAGATATGAACCAATAGATATGAGCCAGTAGATATGAGCCAGTACATTGAGCCAGTAGATATGAGCCAGTAGATATGAACCAATAGATATGAGCCAGTAGATATGAGCCAGTACATTGAGCCAGTAGATATGAACCAATAGATATGAGCCAGTACATTGAGCCAGTAGATATGAGCCAGTAGATATGAACCAATAGATATGAGCCAGTAGATATGAGCCAGTACATTGAGCCAGTAGATCTGAGCCAGTAGATATGAGCCAGTAGATATGAACCAATAGATATGAGCCAGTAGATATGAGCCAGTAGATATGAACCAATAGATATGAGCCAGTAGATATGAGCCAGTAGATATGAACCAGTAGATATGAGCCAGTAGATATGAACCAATAGATATGAGCCAGTAGATCTGAACCAGTAGATATGAGCCAGTAGATATGAACCAATAGATATGAGCCAGTAGATATGAGCCAGTAGATATGAACCAGTAGATATGAGCCAGTACATTGAGCCAATAGATATGAGCCAGTAGATCTGAGCCAGTAGATATGAGCGAGTAGATATGAGCCAGTACATTGAGCCAGTAGATATGAACCAGTAGATATGAACCAGTAGATATGAACCAGTAGATATGAGCCAATAGATCTGAACCAGTAGATATGAACCAGTGGATCTGAACCAGTAAATATGAGCCAATAGATCAGAACCAGTAGATATGAACCAGTAGATATGAACCAGTAGATATGAGCCAATAGATCTGAACCAGTAGATATGGACCAGTGGATCTGAACCAGTAGATATGAGCCAATAGATCTGAACCATTAGATATGAACCAGTAGATATGAACCAGTAGATATGAGCCAGTAGATCTGAACCAGTAGATATGAACCAGTAGATATGAACCAGTAGATATGAACCAGTAGATATGAGCCAGTAGATATGAACGAGTAGATATGAGCCAGTAGATATGAACCAGTAGATATGAACCAGTAGATATGAACCAGTAGATATGAGCCAGTAGATCTGAACCAGTGGATATGAACCAGTAGATTTGAACCAGTAGCTGAAACACAAAGTGTGCATACCATATAGCACCCTTTTCCCTTTGTACGCTGGCCTAAAGTAGTGAACTACAGTATATAGGTATAAGGTGTTCTTTGGGATAAAACCCAGGGTGCTGAAGAGTTAACTGATGTGACCACCTCACCGTCTCTCCCAGGAGCCTCACACACAGTGCCGGACGACTGGGTTTCATGTAGTTGGGCTGCCTTTGTGCCGACTCACTGCCCAACCCCGTCCCTTACCAGTAGCCTGGTCCCAGATCTGTCTGTTTGTGTGTTTCTGTCTGGATAACTAAATGGTTATTGTCACGCTATGTACAACTGAGGATCCCGTTCCTCCTAGGGCCCAACCCTGCCCCTGTTTGACCTGCAGGATATGTCTGGTAACTTACCCTGTCCCTGTTTGACCTACAGGATATGTCTGGTAACTTACCCTGTCCCTGTTGTTTGACCTAAAGGATATGTCTGGTAACTTACCCTGTCCCTGTTTGACCTACAGGATATGTCTGGTAACTTACCCTGTCCCTGTTTGACCTACAGGATATGTCTGGTAACTTACCCTGTCCCTGTTTGACCTACAGGATATGTCTGGTAACTTACCCTGTCCCTGTTTGACCTACAGGATATGTCTGGTAACTTACCCTGTCCCTGTTTGACCTACAGGATATGTCTGGTAACTTACCCTGTCCCTGTTTGACCTACAGGATATGTCTGGTAACTTACCCTGTCCCTGTTTGACCTACAGGATATGTCTGGTAACTTACCCTGTCCCTGTTTGACCTACAGGATATGTCTGGTAACTTACCCTGTCCCTGTTTGACCTACAGGATATGTCTGGTAACTTACCCTGTCCCTGTTTGACCTACAGGATATGTCTGGTAACTTACCCTGTCCCTGTTTGACCTACAGGATATGTCTGGTAACTTACCCTGTCCCTGTTTGACCTGCAGGATATGTCTGGTAACTTACCCTGTCCCTGTTTGACCTATAGGATATGTCTGGTAACTTACCCTGTCCCTGTTTGACCTACAGGATATGTCTGGTAACTTACCCTGTCCCTGTTTGACCTACAGGATATGTCTGGTAACTTACCCTGTCCCTGTTTGACCTACAGGATATGTCTGGTAACTTACCCTGTCCCTGTTTGACCTACAGGATATGTCTGGTAACTTACCCTGTCTCTGTTTGACCTACAGGATATGTCTGGTAACTTACCCTGTCCCTGTTTGACCTACAGGATATGTCTGGTAACTTACCCTGTCCCTGTTTGACCTACAGGATATGTCTGGTAACTTACCCTGTCCCTGTTTGACCTACAGGATATGTCTGGTAACTTACCCTGTCCCTGTTTGACCTACAGGATATGTCTGGTAACTTACCCTGTCCCTGTTTGACCTACAGGATATGTCTGGTAACTTACCCTGTCCCTGTTTGACCTACAGGATATGTCTGGTAACTTACCCTGTCTCTGTTTGACCTACAGGATATGTCTGGTAACTTACCCTGTCCCTGTTTGACCTACAGGATATGTCTGGTAACTTACCCTGTCCCTGTTTGACCTACAGGATATGTCTGGTAACTTACCCTGTCCCTGTTTGACCTACAGGATATGTCTGGTAACTTACCCTGTCCCTGTTTGACCTACAGGATATGTCTGGTAACTTACCCTGTCCCTGTTTGACCTACAGGATATGTCTGGTAACTTACCCTGTCCCTGTTTGACCTACAGGATATGTCTGGTAACTTACCCTGTCCCTGTTTGACCTACAGGATATGTCTGGTAACTTACCCTGTCCCTGTTTGACCTACAGGATATGTCTGGTAACTTACCCTGTCCCTGTTTGACCTACAGGATATGTCTGGTAACTTACCCTGTCCCTGTTTGACCTGCAGGATATGTCTGGTAACTTACCTTGTCCCTGTTTGACCTACAGGATATGTCTGGTAACTTACCCTGTCCCTGTTTGACCTACAGGATATGTCTGGTAACTTACCCTGTCCCTGTTTGACCTATAGGATATGTCTGGTAACTTACTCTGTCCCTGTTTGACCTACAGGATATGTCTGGTAACTTACCCTGTCCCTGTTTGACCTGCAGGATATGTCTGGTAACTTACCCTGTCCCTGTTTGACCTACAGGATATGTCTGGTAACTTACCCTGTCCCTGTTTGACCTACAGGATATGTCTGGTAACTTACCCTGTCCCTGTTTGACCTACAGGATATGTCTGGTAACTTACCCTGTCCCTGTTTGACCTACAGGATATGTCTGGTAACTTACCCTGTCCCTGTTTGACCTACAGGATATGTCTGGTAACTTACCCTGTCCCTGTTTGACCTACAGGATATGTCTGGTAACTTACCCTGTCCCTGTTTGACCTACAGGATATGTCTGGTAACTTACCCTGTCCCTGTTTGACCTACAGGATATGTCTGGTAACTTACCCTGTCCCTGTTTGACCTACAGGATATGTCTGGTAACTTACCCTGTCCCTGTTTGACCTACAGGATATGTCTGGTAACTTACCCTGTCCCTGTTTGACCTACAGGATATGTCTGGTAACTTACCCTGTCCCTGTTTGACCTACAGGATATGTCTGGTAACTTACCCTGTCTCTGTTTGACCTGCAGGATATGTCTGGTAACTTACCCTGTCCCTGTTTGACCTACAGGATATGTCTGGTAACTTACCCTGTCCCTGTTTGACCTACAGGATATGTCTGGTAACTTACCCTGTCCCTGTTTGACCTACAGGATATGTCTGGTAACTTACCCTGTCCCTGTTTGACCTACAGGATATGTCTGGTAACTTACCCTGTCCCTGTTTGACCTACAGGATATGTCTGGTAACGTACCCTGTCCCTGTTTGACCTACAGGATATGTCTGGTAACTTACCCTGTCCCTGTTTGACCTACAGGATATGTCTGGTAACTTACCCTGTCCCTGTTTGACCTACAGGATATGTCTGGTAACTTACCCTGTCCCTGTTTGACCTACAGGATATGTCTGGTAACTTACCCTGTCCCTGTTTGACCTACAGGATATGTCTGGTAACTTACCCTGTCCCTGTTTGACCTACAGGATATGTCTGGTAACTTACTCTGTCCCTGTTTGACCTACAGGATATGTCTGGTAACTTACCCTGTCCCTGTTTGACCTGCAGGATATGTCTGGTAACTTACCCTGTCCCTGTTTGACCTACAGGATATGTCTTGTAACTTACCCTGTCCCTGTTTGACCTACAGGATATGTCTGGTAACTTACCCTGTCCCTGTTTGACCTGCAGGATATGTCTGGTAACTTACTCTGTCCCTGTTTGACCTACAGGATATGTCTGGTAACTTACCCTGTCCCTGTTTGACCTACAGGATATGTCTGGTAACTTACCCTGTCCCTGTTTGACCTACAGGATATGTCTGGTAACTTACCCTGTCCCTGTTTGACCTACAGGATATGTCTGGTAACTTACTCTGTCCCTGTTTGACCTACAGGATATGTCTGGTAACTTACCCTGTCCCTGTTTGACCTACAGGATATGTCTGGTAACTTACCCTGTCTCTGTTTGACCTACAGGATATGTCTGGTAACTCACCCTGTCCCTGTTTGACCTACAGGATATGTCTGGTAACTTACCCTGTCCCTGTTTGACCTATAGGATATGTCTGGTAACTTACCCTGTCCCTGTTTGACCTACAGGATATGTCTGGTAACTTACCCTGTCCCTGTTTGACCTACAGGATATGTCTGGTAACTTACCCTGTCCCTGTTTGACCTACAGGATATGTCTGGTAACTTACCCTGTCCCTGTTTGACCTATAGGATATGTCTGGTAACTTACCCTGTCCCTGTTTGACCTACAGGATATGTCTGGTAACTTACTCTGTCCCTGTTTGACCTACAGGATATGTCTGGTAACTTACCCTGTCCCTGTTAGACCTACAGGATATGTCTGGTAACTTACCCTGTCCCTGTTTGACCTACAGGATATGTCTGGTAACTTACCCTGTCCCTGTTTGACCTGCAGGATATGTCTGGTAACTTACCCTGTTGTTTGACCTACAGGATATGTCTGGTAACTCACCTTGTCCCTGTTTGACCTACAGGATATGTCTGGTAACTTACCCTGTCCCTGTTTGACCTACAGGATATGTCTGGTAACTTACCCTGTCCCTGTTTGACCTACAGGATATGTCTGGTAACTTACCCTGTCCCTGTTTGACCTACAGGATATGTCTGGTAACTTACTCTGTCCCTGTTTGACCTACAGGATATGTCTGGTAACTTACCCTGTCCCTGTTTGACCTACAGGATATGTCTGGTAACTTACTCTGTCCCTGTTTGACCTACAGGATATGTCTGGTAACTTACCCTGTCCCTGTTTGACCTACAGGATATGTCTGGTAACTTACCCTGTCCCTGTTTGACCTATAGGATATGTCTGGTAACTTACCCTGTCCCTGTTTGACCTACAGGATATGTCTGGTAACTTACCCTGTCCCTGTTTGACCTATAGGATATGTCTGGTAACTTACCCTGTCCCTGTTTGACCTACAGGATATGTCTGGTAACTTACCCTGTCCCTGTTTGACCTACAGGATATGTCTGGTAACTTACTCTGTCCCTGTTTGACCTACAGGATATGTCTGGTAACTTACTCTGTCTCTGTTTGACCTATAGGATATGTCTGGTAACTTACCCTGTCCCTGTTTGACCTACAGGATATGTCTGGTAACTCACCCTGTCCCTGTTTGACCTGCAGGATATGTCTGGTAACTTACCCTGTCCCTGTTTGACCTACAGGATATGTCTGGTAACTTACCCTGTCCCTGTTTGACCTACAGGATATGTCTGGTAACTTACCCTGTCCCTGTTTGACCTACAGGATATGTCTGGTAACTTACCCTGTCCCTGTTTGACCTACAGGATATGTCTGGTAACTTACCCTGTCCCTGTTTGACCTACAGGATATGTCTGGTAACTTACCCTGTCCCTGTTTGACCTACAGGATATGTCTGGTAACTTACCCTGTCCCTGTTTGAACTACAGGATATGTCTGGTAACTTACCCTGTCCCTGTTTGACCTGCAGGATATGTCTGGTAACTTACTCTGTCCCTGTTTGACCTACAGGATATGTCTGGTAACTTACCCTGTCCCTGTTTGACCTACATGATATGTCTGGTAACTTACCCTGTCCCTGTTTGACCTACAGGATATGTCTGGTAACTTACCCTGTCCCTGTTTGAACTACAGGATATGTCTGGTAACTTACCCTGTCCCTGTTTGAACTACAGGATATGTCTGGTAACTTACCCTGTCCCTGTTTGAACTACAGGATATGTCTGGTAACTTACCCTGTCTCTGTTTGACCTACAGGATATGTCTGGTAACTTACTCTGTCCCTGTTTGACCTGCAGGATCCAGTGCCACCTGGGAGGGCCTGATAGGACCCATGCTGCCAGCCCAGTTTGCTCGGGTGACATCACTGTCAGCGCCAGGTGTTGCTCTCATGACCGGAGACTGGAGACCCCACTCAACATCAGGTTTGGCCATGTCAATCAATCAATCAATCAATCAATTCATCAGGGTTGGCACTGTCAATCAATCATTCAATAAATTCACCAGGTTTGGCCCTGTCAATCAATAAATCAATCAATCAATTCATCAGGTTTGGCCATGTCAATCAATCAATCAATTAATCAATCAATTCATCAGGTTTGTCCCTGTCAATCAATCAATCAATCATTTTTGGCCTGTCAATCAATCAATTTATCACGTTGGATATGTCAGTCAATCACTATATCAATTAATACCCGGTTTCATGTTTTTGTACATACTGTATATTCATGTATTTATGAAAATATTGTACTGCATAATACACTCGTAGAGGCCCCTTTTATATTTGTCAGACTGAATAGTTGGTGCTTGAAATAAGCATTTAGTCCTACACTCTGTGAAGAATATATTTGAACGTAAATAATGTCATCATGGTAAGAAACGTTCCTATTTCTTCCAGTAGGAGAACAGATCTACTGTACCGTGGGCTTCGTAGGCCTTTATATCTCTGTTTTCGGGGAGGTTGTCATCTCCACATCAAATCATCAAATCAAATCAAATTTATTTATATAGCCCTTCGTACATCAGCTGATATCTCAAAGTGCTGTACAGAAACCCAGCCTAAAACCCCAAACAGCAAGCAATGCAGGTGTAGATGCACGGTGGCTAGGAAAAACTCCCTAGAAAAGCCAAAACCTAGGAAGAAACCTAGAGAGGAACCAGGCTATGTGGGGTGGCCAGTCCTCTTCTGGCTGTGCCGGGTGGAGATTATAACAGAACATGGCCAAGATGTTCAAATGTCTTCTTTCATCCTTCCTCATGTCTGGATAGCGGCTGAACCAATCTGTCCGTCATTGATTTACAGTGTACCGTGTAAAGAGATGTATCACTGTGGTGAGACAGACAGCCCTCCTTCACTCCACTCTCAGTCCAGTAAACAGACAGTGGGGAGAACTAGTATTTGCTACACTGCCGATTTTGCAGGTTTTCCTACTTACAAAAGCATGTAGAGGTCTGTCATTTTTTTTATCAGAGTTACACTTCAACTGTGAGAGACGGAATCTAAAACAAAAATGCAGGAACTTGTTCTCCCCACTGTATCTCCTGTGAGTACATGCATCTCCCATGAGTACTGTAGAAACAGACTGTGGTCCTGTGTGTGTGTGCAAGTGTGTGTGTGTGTGTGTGTGTGTGTGTGTGTGTGTGTGTGTGTGTGTGTGTGTGTGTGTGTGTGTGTGTGTGTGTGTGTGTGTGTGTGTGTGTGTGTGTGTGTGTGTGCAAGTGTGTGTGTGTGTGTGTGCGTGTGTGTGTGTGCAAGTGTGTGTGTATGTGTGTGTGTGTGTGTGTGTGTGTGTGTGTGTGTGTGTGTGTGTGTGTGTGTGTGTGCGTGCGTGCGTGTGTGTGTGTGTGTTCGTGCGTGCATGTGTATGTGTGTGTGTGTGTGCGTGTGTGTGTGTGTGTGTGTGTGTGTGTGTGCATGTCTCAGACTCTAGTAAGGTATCAGATCATCTCAGTATACATTATTACATCTGTTTGTTCATCATCTACAGTCCTTGAGTGCAACATTTTAACATGTTTGAGCAAGTGGTCAGTGCTCTAAAACATATTACCTCAATTACCTCGACTAACCAGTGCCCCTGCACATTGACTCTGTACAGGTACCCCTTGTATATCGTCTTGCTATTGTTATTTTACTGCTGCTCTTTAAATACTTGTTACTTTTATTTCTTAATCTTAGTTGATTCATTTTTTTTAAACTGCATTGTTGGTTAGGGGCTCGTAAGTAAGCATTTCACTGTAAGGCATGTTGTATTCAGCATTTCACTGTAAGGTCTGTTGTATTCAGCGTTTCACTGTAAGGTCTGTTGTATTCAGCGTTTCACTGTAAGGTCTGTTGTATTCAGCGTTTCACTGTAAGGTCTGCTGTATTCAGCGTTTCACTGTAAGGTCTGTTGAATTCAGCGTTTCACTGTAAGGTCTGTTGTATTCAGCGTTTCACTGTACGGTCTGTTGTAGTCAGCGTTTCACTGTAAGGTCTGCTGTATTCAGCGTTTCACTGTAAGGTCTGTTGTAGTCAGCATTTCACTGTAAGGTCTGTTGTATTCAGCGTTTCACTGTAAGGCATGTTGTATTCAGCATTTCACTGTAAGGTCTGTTGTATTCAGCGTTTCACTGTAAGGTCTGTTGTATTCAGCGTTTCACTGTAAGGTCTGTTGTATTCAGCGTTTCACTGTAAGGTCTGCTGTATTCAGCGTTTCACTGTAAGGTCTGTTGAATTCAGCGTTTCACTGTAAGGTCTGTTGTATTCAGCGTTTCACTGTACGGTCTGTTGTAGTCAGCGTTTCACTGTAAGGTCTGCTGTATTCAGCGTTTCACTGTAAGGTCTGTTGTAGTCAGCATTTCACTGTAAGGTCTGTTGTATTCAGCGTTTCACTGTAAGGTCTGTTGTATTCAGCGTTTCACTGTAAGGTCTGTTGTATTCGACACATGTGACTCATAACATTTGATTTGATTCAGCCAACTTGACACAACTGAGAGAAGCATTGGAGTCATCACGGGCCAACATCCCTGTGGAACGCTTTAGACACCTTGTAGAGTCCATGTGCCGGTGAATTGAGGATGTTCTGAGGACAAAAGGGGGTGCAACTCAATATCAGGAAGGTGTTCCTAATATTTTGTCCACTCAGTGTGTACCTCTATGCTCTTACCATAGACATCCTTATGTTGCATATCTGTATGCTCGTACTATAGATCACTCTTAGCTGCATATTTCTATGCTCGTACTATAGATAACTCTATACTGCATATATCTATGCTCATACTATAGATAACTCTATACTGCATATTTCTATGCTCGTACTATAGATAACTCTATACTGCATATATCTATGCTCGTACTACAGATAACTCTATACTGCATATATCTATGCTCGTACTATAGATAACTCTATACTGCATATATCTATGCTCGTACTATAGATAACTCCATACTGCATATATCTATGCTCGTACTATAGATAACTCTATACTGCATATTTCTATGCTCGTACTATAGATAACTCTATACTGCATATATCTATGATCGTACTATAGATCACTCTTAGCTGCATATTTCTATGCTCGTACTATAGATAACTCTATACTGCATATATCTATGCTCGTACTATAGATAACTCTAAGCTGCATATATCTATGCTCGTACTATAGATAACTCTATACTGCATATATCTATGCTCGTATTGTAGATAACTCTATACTGCATATTTCTATGCTCGTACTATAGATAACTCTAAGCTGCATATTACTTTGTTAGTCTCATTCCTTACTATGTTTAGTGTTTAGTAAATATTGACACAACAGGAACATGGGTAGTGGCAGAATCCAATTTGTTCACCTTTTAGACTACCCATGGTGTATTGTCCTTCATTATAGCTCTCCTCTGTGTGTGTGTGTGTGTGTGTGCGTGTGTGTGTGTGTGTGTGTGTGTGTGTGTGTGTATGCGTGTGTGTGTGTATGCGTGTGCGTGTGCGTGTGTGTGTGTGTGCGTGTGCGTGCGTGCGAATGTGTGTGTGTGTGTGACTCCTAATTAGATTGCAGAAAACTAGTATTGATTTTGCTATTGTGCTCCATCAATATTCACACCGCCATCAGGCTGCAATAAATATCCCTGATTTGTTATGTCCCAGCTGGAATACATTCAATAACATACCTGTGGAAGATATTAAAATCAGTTCAACATTACTGCTGTATCCCTGAAAGGAATGTAGAAGATACTAAAATCAGGACAACATTGTACTGTATACCTGACAGGAATGTAGAAGATATTAAAATCAGTTCAACATTGTACTGTATACCTGACAGGAATGTAGAAGATATTAAAATCAGTTCAACATTGTACTGTATGCCTGACAGGAATGTAGAAGATATTAACATCAGTGTGTGTGTGTGTGCGTGTTAGCAAACCTGGAGGGTTTAAAATGAAAGCTTTGACACAGACAGTAATGTAGAACATTTAACACAGACAGTAATGTAGAACATTTGACACAGACAGGAATGTAGACCATTTGACACAGACAGTAATGTAGAACATTTAACACAGACAGTAATGTAGAACATTTAACACAGGCAGTAATGTAGAACATTTGACACAGACAGTAATGTAGAACATTTAACACAGACAGTAATGTAGAACATTTAACACAGACAGTAATGTAGAACATTTAACACAGACAGTAATGTAGAACATTTAACACAGACAGTAATGTAGAACATTTAACACAGACAGTAATGTAGAACATTTAACACAGACAGTAATGTAGAACATTTAACACAGACAGTAATGTAGAACATTTGACACAGACAGTAGTGTAGAACATTTGACACAGACAGTAGTGTAGAACATTTAACACAGACAGTAATGCTGAACATTTAACACAGACAGTAATGTTGAACATTTAACACAGACAGTAATGTAGAACATTTAACACAGACAGTAATGTAGAACATTTAACACAGACAGTAATGTAGAACGTTTAACACAGACAGTAATGTAGAACATTTAACACAGACAGTAATGTAGAACATTTACACAGACAGTAATGTAGAACATTTAACACAGACAGTAATGTAGAACATTTAACACAGACAGTAATGTAGAACATTTAACACAGACAGTAATGTAGAACATTTAACACAGACAGTAATGTAGAACATTTAACACAGACAGTAATGTAGAACATTTAACACAGACAGTAATGTAGAACATTTAACACAGACAGTAATGTAGAACATTTAACACAGACAGTAATGTAGAATGTTTAACACAGACAGTAATGTAGAACATTTAACACAGACAGTAATGTAGAACATTTACACAGACAGTAATGTAGAACATTTAACACAGACAGTAATTTAGAACATTTAACACAGACAGTAATGTAGAACATTTAACACAGACAGTAATGTAGAACATTTAACACAGACAGTAATGTAGAACATTTAACACAGACAGTAATGTAGAACATTTAACACAGACAGTAATGTAGAACATTTGACACAGACAGTAGTGTAGAACATTTAACACAGACAGTAATGCTGAACATTTAACACAGACAGTAATGTTGAACATTTAA
Source organism: Oncorhynchus masou masou (assembly GCF_036934945.1). Classification (NCBI taxonomy): domain Eukaryota; kingdom Metazoa; phylum Chordata; class Actinopteri; order Salmoniformes; family Salmonidae; genus Oncorhynchus; species Oncorhynchus masou. The sequence goes on from NC_088235.1 coordinate 4,832,342, forward strand.
CACAGACAGTAATGTAGAACATTTGACACAGACAGTAATGTAGAACATTTAACACAGACAGTAATGTAGAACATTTAACACAGACAGTAATGTAGAACATTTAACACAGACAGTAATGTAGAACAATTAACACAGACAGTAATGTAGAACATTTAACACAGACAGTAATGTAGAACATTTAACACAGACAGTAATGTAGAACATTTAACACAGACAGTAATGTAGAACATTTAACACAGACAGTAATGTAGAACATTTGACACAGACAGTAGTGTAGAACATTTGACACAGACAGTAGTGTAGAACATTTAACACAGACAGTAATGCTGAACATTTAACACAGACAGTAATGTTGAACATTTAACACAGACAGTAATGTAGAACATTTAACACAGACAGTAATGTAGAACATTTAACACAGACAGTAATGTAGAACGTTTAACACAGACAGTAATGTAGAACATTTAACACAGACAGTAATGTAGAACATTTACACAGACAGTAATGTAGAACATTTAACACAGACAGTAATGTAGAACATTTAACACAGACAGTAATGTAGAACATTTAACACAGACAGTAATGTAGAACATTTAACACAGACAGTAATGTAGAACATTTAACACAGACAGTAATGTAGAACATTTAACACAGACAGTAATGTAGAACATTTAACACAGACGGTAATGTAGAATGTTTAACACAGACAGTAATGTAGAACATTTAACACAGACAGTAATGTAGAACATTTACACAGACAGTAATGTAGAACATTTAACACAGACAGTAATTTAGAACATTTAACACAGACAGTAATGTAGAACATTTAACACAGACAGTAATGTAGAACATTTAACACAGACAGTAATGTAGAACATTTAACACAGACAGTAATGTAGAACATTTAACACAGACAGTAATGTAGAACATTTGACACAGACAGTAGTGTAGAACATTTAACACAGACAGTAATGCTGAACATTTAACACAGACAGTAATGTTGAACATTTAACACAGACAGTAATGTAGAACATTTGACACAGACAGTAATGTAGAACATTTAACACAGACAGTAATGTAGAACATTTAACACAGACAGTAATGTAGAACATTTAACACAGACAGTAATGTAGAACAATTAACACAGACAGTAATGTAGAACATTTAACACAGACAGTAATGTAGAACATTTAACACAGACAGTAATGTAGAACATTTAACACAGACAGTAATGTAGAACATTTAACACAGACAGTAATGTAGAACATTTAACACAGACAGTAATGTAGAACATTTAACACAGACAGTAATGTAGAACGTTTAACACAGACAGTAATGTAGAACATTTAACACAGACAGTAATGTAGAACATTTACACAGACAGTAATGTAGAACATTTAACACAGACAGTAATTTAGAACATTTAACACAGACAGTAATGTAGAACATTTAACACAGACAGTAATGTAGAACATTTAACACAGACAGTAATGTAGAACATTTAACACAGACAGTAATGTAGAACATTTAACACAGACAGTAATGTAGAACATTTAACACAGACAGTAATGTAGAACATTTAACACAGACAGTAATGTAGAACATTTAACACAGACAGTAATGTAGAACATTTAACACAGACAGTAATGTAGAACGTTTAACACAGACAATAATGTAGAACATTTAACACAGACAGTAATGTAGAACATTTACACAGACAGTAATGTAGAACATTTAACACAGACAGTAATTTAGAACATTTAACACAGACAGTAATGTAGAACATTTAACACAGACAGTAATGTAGAACATTTAACACAGACAGTAATGTAGAACATTTAACACAGACAGTAATGTAGAACATTTGAGTGTTCAATTGAATCTGAATAATCTTTGGCCGCTGTTCCACTAACCGTTGTCTCCTATCATCATCACCCAGTACGTGTGTCCGTCTGTCTGCTTTGTCTTCTTGTGTTCTACACTCCTCCCAACCTCTAGCTGTAAAGACCTGCCTGAGAGGACAGGACAAGTCATCCACAGCTAGATTGATGTGATGTACCTCAGCACATTGACTGTGTACCGAAACCCTCCTGTTTAAATTGTATGTTTTTTCCCAATGCTCCTCTTTAATTGCTTGTTACTTTTATCTCTTATTTCTTATCTGTATTTTTTGTTGTTGTTTAAACTGTGCTGTCGGTTAGGGGCTCGTAAATCAGCATTTCACTGTAAGGTCTCCTCCAGCTGTTGTATTCGGCGCATGTGATCAATAACATTTGATTTGATGTGATGCGGATCCTGAACATATCATTTGAGTTGATTAGATCAGCTGACAATTCCATTGAGATAGATTTGCAATTTTATCATCATATTATACCAACAACAACAACAATAACAACAAAATCCAGTCCACAAGCTAATTCTCTGTCTCTCTCTCTTTACTCTTGCAGAGAAGCGGTTGTCCAGGAGAAGAGCGTCATGCGCTGCGACATTGGTGCTGCATACATTGCAGGAAACAACCCAGGAGAAACACACAGAGGTAGGTAGGTGGTCGTGTTAGACCTCAAACAGCACCCTATTCCCTATGTAGTGCACTACTTTTAACCAGAGCGCTATGGGCCCAGGTCAAACGTAGTGCACTAGGTTTATAAGGAAAGAGGGGGTTTCATTTGGGACGTACAATGTTCATTAACTTACACTGAAGCTGTGGCATAACGACATCGACCAGATCTAGGCCACATCCAACCACACCAGCTGATATCAAGGTTTTAGTGCTGTGTGCCGTAGTGAGACATGACAAATGGATCCGATGGAACAGAGGAAGAGTTCTACTTTGATAATCGATATCAGATGATGAGCAGTGGTATCATGTATTTTTTACTCCATACAAGTTCCTTGACACCCAACAGTACTCGTTACATTTTAAATCCTTAGCAGGACGAGAAAAATTGAATTATTCACGCACTTATCAAGAGAACATCCCTGGTCATCCCTACAGCCTCTGATTTGCCAGACTCACTAAACAGAGAACATCCCTGGTCTGGCAGACTCACTAAACAGAGAACATCCCTGGTCATCCCTACTGCCTCTGATCTGGAGGACTCAATAAACAGGGAACATCCCTGGTCATCCCTACAGCCTCTGATTTGCCAGACTCACTAAACAGAGAACATCCCTGGTCTGGCAGACTCACTAAACAGAGAACATCCCTGGTCTGACAGACTCACTAAACAGAGAACATCCCTGGTCATCCCTACAGCCTCTGATTTGCCAGACTCACTAAACAGGGAACATCCCTGGTCATCCCTACAGCCTCTGATTTGCCAGACTCACTAAACAGAGAACATCCCTGGTCTGGCAGACTCACTAAACAGAGAACATCCCTGGTCTGGCAGACTCACTAAACAGAGAACATCCCTGGTCTGACAGACTCACTAAACAGAGAACATCCCTGGTCATCCCTACTGCCTCTGATCTGGAGGACTCAATAAACAGGGAACATCCCTGTTCATCCCTACTGCCTCTGATCTGGAGGACTCAATAAACAGGGAACATCCCTGGTCATCCCTACTGCCTCTGATCTGGAGGACTCAATAAACAGGGAACATCCCTGGTCATCCCTACTGCCTCTGATCTGGAGGACTCACTAAACAGGGAACATCCCTGGTCGTCTCTACTGTCACTGATCTGGTGGATTCTGGTCCCTACTGTCTCTGATCTGGAGGACTCAATAAACAGGGAACATCCCTGTTCATCCCTACTGCCTCTGATCTGGAGGACTCAATAAACAGGGAACATCCCTGGTCATCCCTACTGCCTCTGATCTGGAGGACTCACTAAACAGAGAACATCCCTGGTCTGGCAGACTCACTAAACAGAGAACATCCCTGGTCGTCCCTACTGCCTCTGATCTGGAGGACTCACTAAACAGGGAACATCCCTGGTCGTCCCTTCTGCCTCTGATCTGGAGGACTCACTAAACAGGGAACATCCCTGTTCATCCCTACTGCCTCTGATCTGGAGGACTCACTAAACAGAGAACATCCCTGTTCATCCCTACTGCCTCTGATCTGGAGGACTCACTAAACAGAGAACATCCCTGTTCATCCCTACTGCCTCTGATCTGGAGGACTCACTAAACAGGGAACATCCCTGTTCATCCCTCCTGCCTCTGATCTGGAGGACACACTAAACAGAGAACATACCTGGTCGTCCCTACTGCCTCTGACCTGGTGGACTCACTAATCAGAGAATCTCCCTGGTCGTCCCTACTGCCTCTGATCTGGAGGACTCACTAATCAGAGAATCTCCCTGGTCGTCCCTACTGCCTCTGATCTGGTGGACTCACTACACAGAGAACATCCCTGGTTGTCCCTACTGTCTCTGATCTGGTGGACTCTGGTCCCTACTGCCTCTGATCTGGTGGATTCACTAAACAGAAAACATCCCTGGTCGTCCTACTGCCTCTGATCTGGTGGACTCACTAAACAGAAAACATCCCTGGTCATCCAGCCTCTGATCTACCAGACTCACTAAACAGAGAACATTCCTGGTCGTCCCTACTGCCTCTGATCTGGAGGACTCACTAAACAGAGAACATCCCTGGTCATCCCTACTGACTCTGATCTGGAGGACTCACTAAACAGAGAACATCCCTGGTAGTCCTTACTGCCTCTGATCTGGAGGACTCACTAAACAGAGAACATCCCTGGTCATCCCTACTGACTCTGATCTGGAGGACTCACTAAACAGAGAACATCCCTGGTCGTCCCTACTGCCTCTGATCTGGTGGACTCACTAAACAGAAAACATCCCTGGTCGTCCCTACTGCCTCTGATCTGGTGGACTCACTAAACAGAAAACATCCCTGGTCATCCAGCCTCTGATCTGGAGGACTCACTAAACAGAAAACATCCCAGGTCGTCCCTACTGCCTCTGATCTTGTGGACTCACTAAACACATGCTTCGTTTGTAAATGATGTCTGAGTGTTGGAGCGTGCCCCTGGCTATCCGTAAATTAAACAAAACAAGAAAATGATGCCGTCTGGTTTTCTTAAAATAAGGAATTTGAAATGATTTATACTTTTACTTTTACCTTACCATACTGTAAGTATATTTTATCAATCACATTTACTTTTAAGTACATTTAAAACCAAATACTTTTAGACTTTTATTCAAGTCATATTTCACCGGGTGACTTTCACTTTTACATTAAGGTGTCTATACTTTTACTCAAGTATGAGAATTGGTGTCCTTTTTTCCAACACTGATAATGAGAAATCTCTCGTCGTCACAGCTGAGTAGCTGATCTGCTCCTGGCTGCTGAGATAAGCGGTTGGATCTTCCTGTTTGGAAGATTTTGGTTGATGCTGCTTTGTTCACTCTAGCTACCAGCATAAAAATTATTCCTGCTCGCCAAATTAGATGTTGGAAAGGGCACCAGGACAGAGTCGGTAAGATTTAGGGTCCAAATACCACTGCTTCATCTTGGCTCTGATAGGAAGAGAGGTCAATTTAAGTCCTCCGCCGGTAATTGTTTGCAAAATCCTCCCAGCTGTATTAATTAGTAAAACTCCCCCAGAAGGAGAGGATGTATAAATGATTAAAATACAAATGCTGTGGGGGCGGTTCGTCTACAGTCTCTGCTGCTGCTGTTCTCGGGACACCAGCCTCTTCATTAGTCCCAAATGGATCCCTGTTCCCTTTATAGTACACTACTTTTGACCTGGGCTCTGGTCAAAAGTAGTGTACTACATAGGGGAAATAGGGTGCCATTTGGGACTAATCGTCTCCCCCTCTGTGAAGGGGTTCAGTAATCGAAGGGGTTGGTCATGCGTTGCCTTGGTAATTGAACGGATCTGGCTGTATCTGGGACGGTGTTGTGGACATCACAAAGGAAAAGCATTGGTCACACTATAATCAAAACCCGTTATTTCACTATTAACCCAGGATAAAAAAAGAAGTGAAATTCATTTAATGTTCATCTCAGTATGAATAAACAAAACTGGATGTTTTTTTTACCTTTATTTAACAAGACAGTTAAGAACAAATTCTTACTTTCAATGACGGCCTAGGAACGATGGGTTAACTGCTAGTTCAGGGGCAGAACGACAGATTTGTACCTTGTCAGCTCGGGGGTTTGAACTTGCAACCTTCCGGTTACTAGTCCAACACTTTAACCACGAGGCTACCTGCCGTCCCTACACTCTAACCACTAGGCTACCCTGCCGTCCCTACACTCAAACCACTAGGCTACCTGCTGTCCCTACACTCTAACCACTAGGCTACCTGCCGTCCCTACACTCTAACCACTAGGCTACCTGCAGTCCCTACACTCAAACCACTAGGCTACCTGCCGTCCCTACACTCTAACCACTAGACTACCTGCCGTCCCTACACTCTAACCAGTAGGCTACCTGCCGTCCCTACACTCTAACCACTAGGATACCTTGCCGTCCCTACACTCTAACCACTAGGCTACCTGCCGTCCCTACACTCTAACAACTAGGCTACCCTGCCGTCCCTACACTCTAACCACTAGGCTACCTGCCGTCCCTACACTCTAACCACTAGGCTACCTGCCGTCCCTACACTCTAACCACTAGGCTACCTACCGTCCCTACACTCTAACCACTAGGCTACCTGCCGTCCCTACACTCTAACCACTAGGCTACCCTGCCGTCCCTACACTCAAACCACTAGGCTACCTGCCGTCCCTACACTCTAACCACTAGGCAACCTGCAGTCCCTACACTCTAACCACTAGGCTACCCTGCCGCCCCTACACTCTAACCACTAGGCTACCTGCCATCCCTACACTCTAACCACTAGGCTACCTGCCGTCCCTACACTCTAACCACTAGGCTACCCTGCCGTCCCTACACTCTAACCACTAGGCTACCTGCCGTCCCTACACTCTAACCACTAGGTTACCCTGCCGTCCCTACACTCTAACCACTAGGCTACCCTGCCGCCCCTACACTCTAACCACCAGGCTACCTGCCGTCCCTTCACTAACCACTAGGTTACCCTGCCGTCCCTACGCTCTAACCACTAGGCTACCCTGCCGCCCCTGCACTCTAACCACTAGGCTACCTGCCGTCCCTACACTCTAACCACTAGGCTACCCTGCCGTCCATACACTCTAACCACTAGGCTACCCTGCCGTCCCTACACTCTAACCACTAGGCTACCCTGCCGTCCCTACACTCTAACCACTAGGTTACCCTGCCGTCCCTACACTCTAACCACTAGGCTACCCTGCCGCCCCTACACTCTAACCACTAGGCTACCTGCCGTCCCTACACTCTAACCACTAGGCTACCCTGCCATCCCTACACTCTAAAGCCACTAGGCTACCCTGCCGTCCCTACACTCTAACCACTAGGTTACCCTGCCGTCCCTACACTCTAACCACTAGGCTACCCTGCCGCCCCTACACTCTAACCACTAGGCTACCTGCCGTCCCTACAGTCTAACCACTAGGCTACCCTGCCGCCCCTACACTCTAACCACTAGGCTACCCTGCCGTCCCTACACTCTAACCACTAGGTTACCCTGCCGTCCCTACACTCTAACCACTAGGTTACCCTGCCGTCCCTACACTCTAACTACTAAGCTACCTGTAAAGACACACTGGGTTATACATAGAAAGGATTGCGTTTGGTGTTTTAAATCATTCAGAACATTGTCCTTCCAGCGCTGCAGTTTTGCTATTCAGCTTTTGTTGATTTGTCCATATCGTTGACATTGTTGTCATACTACATTGTTGCAAACTATGCAATTCACTTTTTAATGAGATTTTCGAAAACACTTAATCTCCTCCAAAACCCCAACCCATCTCAGGCCAGACAGAGGTTTGAGACATGCAATCATCACAGTACATTAATGTAATTCAATATCTATTACAATACAGACCGATCCTACCATGTGTTCAGTGGGCTCATTGTACCATTCACTAAGAACACCTTCTCAATCAATGTGTTGTCCGAATCCAGAATAGATACAGAGATATGCACCATCATTTCCACTGCAGCTCTGACTGGTTCCCAAATCACACCCTATTCCCTATCTGGTGCACTACTATTGTCCAAGGCCCATGGGGCCCATAGGGCTCTGGTCAAAGTAGTGCACTATTTCGGGAATATGGTGTCATTTGGGATGCACATCTATATCTACATGCTGAAATCAGACCAATTTGATTTCAGGTTATTCTGTTTTGGATGCACAGATAGCAGACAGAGACAGGTAGCAGACAGAGACAGGTAGCAGAGAGAGGCAGGTAACAGACAGAGACAGGTAACAGACAGAGACAGGTAACAGACAGAGACAGGTAGCAGACAGAGACAGGTAGCAGACAGAGAGAGATAGCAGACAGAGACAGATAGCAGACAGAGACAGGTAGCAGACAGAGACAGATAGCAGACAGAGACAGGTAGCAGATAGAGACAGATAGCAGACAGAGACAGGTAGCAGACAGAGACAGGTAGCAGACAGAGACAGGTAGCAGACAGAGACAGGTAACAGACAGAGACAGGTAGCAGACAGAGACAGATAGCAGACAGAGACAGATAGCAGACAGAGACAGAGACAGGTAGCAGAGAGAGACAGGTAGCTGACAGAGACAGGTAGCAGACAGAGACAGGTAACAGACAGAGACAGGTAGCAGACAGAGACAGATAGCAGACAGAGACAGAGACAGGTAGCAGACAGAGACAGATAGAGACAGAGACAGGTAGCAGAGAGAGACAGGTAGCTGACAGAGACAGGTAGCTGACAGAGACAGGTAGCTGACAGAGACAGATAGCAGACAGAGACCGGTAGCAGACAGAGACAGATAGCAGACAGAGACAGAGACAGGTAACAGACAGAGACAGGTAGCAGACAGAGACAGATACAGGTAGCAGACAGAGACAGGTAGCAGACAGAGACAGGTAACAGACAGAGACAGGTAGCAGACAGAGACAGGTAGCAGACAGAGACAGATAGCAGACAGAGACAGAGACAGGTAGCAGAGAGAGACAGGTAGCTGACAGAGACAGATAGCAGACAGAGACAGATAGCAGACAGAGACCGGTAGCAGACAGAGACAGATAGCAGACAGAGACAGAGACAGGTAGCAGAGAGAGGAGGTAGCAGACAGAAACAGATAGCAGACAGAGACCGGTAGCAGACAGAGACAGGTAGCAGAGAGAGACAGGTAGCTGACAGAGACAGATAGCAGACAGAGGCAGATAGCAGACAGAGACAGGTAGCAGACAGAGACAGGTAGCAGACAGAGAGAGATAGCAGACAGAGACAGATAGCAGACAGAGACAGGTAGCAGACAGAGACAGATAGCAGACAGAGACAGGTAGCAGATAGAGACAGATAGCAGACAGAGACAGGTAGCAGACAGAGACAGGTAGCAGACAGAGACAGGTAGCAGACAGAGACAGGTAACAGACAGAGACAGGTAGCAGACAGAGACAGATAGCAGACAGAGACAGATAGCAGACAGAGACAGAGACAGGTAGCAGAGAGAGACAGGTAGCTGACAGAGACAGGTAGCAGACAGAGACAGGTAACAGACAGAGACAGGTAGCAGACAGAGACAGATAGCAGACAGAGACAGAGACAGGTAGCAGACAGAGACAGATAGAGACAGAGACAGGTAGCAGAGAGAGACAGGTAGCTGACAGAGACAGGTAGCTGACAGAGACAGGTAGCTGACAGAGACAGATAGCAGACAGAGACCGGTAGCAGACAGAGACAGATAGCAGACAGAGACAGAGACAGGTAACAGACAGAGACAGGTAGCAGACAGAGACAGATACAGGTAGCAGACAGAGACAGGTAGCAGACAGAGACAGGTAACAGACAGAGACAGGTAGCAGACAGAGACAGGTAGCAGACAGAGACAGATAGCAGACAGAGACAGAGACAGGTCGCAGAGAGAGACAGGTAGCTGACAGAGACAGATAGCAGACAGAGACAGATAGCAGACAGAGACCGGTAGCAGACAGAGACAGATAGCAGACAGAGACAGAGACAGGTAGCAGAGAGAGGAGGTAGCAGACAGAAACAGATAGCAGACAGAGACCGGTAGCAGACAGAGACAGGTAGCAGAGAGAGACAGGTAGCTGACAGAGACAGATAGCAGACAGAGGCAGATAGCAGACAGAGACAGGTAGCAGACAGAAACAGGTAGCAGACAGAGACAGATAGCAGACAGAGACAGATAGCAGACAGAGACAGGTAGCAGACAGAGACAGGTAGCAGACAGAGACAGGTAGCAGACAGAGACAGGTAGCAGAGAGAGGCAGGTAACAGACAGAGACAGGTAAAAGACAGAGACAGGTAACAGACAGAGACAGGTAGCAGACAGAGACAGGTAGCAGACAGAGAGAGATAGCAGACAGAGACAGATAGCAGACAGAGACAGGTAGCAGACAGAGACAGATAGCAGACAGAGACAGGTAGCAGATAGAGACAGATAGCAGACAGAGACAGGTAGCAGACAGAGACAGGTAGCAGACAGAGACAGGTAGCAGACAGAGACAGGTAACAGACAGAGACAGGTAGCAGACAGAGACAGATAGCAGACAGAGACAGATAGCAGACAGAGACAGAGACAGGTAGCAGAGAGAGACAGGTAGCTGACAGAGACAGGTAGCAGACAGAGACAGGTAACAGACAGAGACAGGTAGCAGACAGAGACAGATAGCAGACAGAGACAGAGACAGGTAGCAGACAGAGACAGATAGAGACAGAGACAGGTAGCAGAGAGAGACAGGTAGCTGACAGAGACAGGTAGCTGACAGAGACAGGTAGCTGACAGAGACAGATAGCAGACAGAGACCGGTAGCAGACAGAGACAGATAGCAGACAGAGACAGAGACAGGTAACAGACAGAGACAGGTAGCAGACAGAGACAGATACAGGTAGCAGACAGAGACAGGTAGCAGACAGAGACAGGTAACAGACAGAGACAGGTAGCAGACAGAGACAGGTAGCAGACAGAGACAGATAGCAGACAGAGACAGAGACAGGTAGCAGAGAGAGACAGGTAGCTGACAGAGACAGATAGCAGACAGAGACAGATAGCAGACAGAGACCGGTAGCAGACAGAGACAGATAGCAGACAGAGACAGAGACAGGTAGCAGAGAGAGGAGGTAGCAGACAGAAACAGATAGCAGACAGAGACCGGTAGCAGACAGAGACAGGTAGCAGAGAGAGACAGGTAGCTGACAGAGACAGATAGCAGACAGAGGCAGATAGCAGACAGAGACAGGTAGCAGACAGAGACAGGTAGCAGACAGAGAGAGATAGCAGACAGAGACAGATAGCAGACAGAGACAGGTAGCAGACAGAGACAGATAGCAGACAGAGACAGGTAGCAGACAGAGACAGAGACAGGTAGCAGAGAGAGACAGGTAGCTGACAGAGACAGGTAGCAGACAGAGACAGGTAACAGACAGAGACAGGTAGCAGACAGAGACAGATAGCAGACAGAGACAGAGACAGGTAGCAGACAGAGACAGGTAGCAGACAGAGACAGATACAGGTAGCAGACAGAGACAGGTAGCAGACAGAGACAGGTAACAGACAGAGACAGGTAGCAGACAGAGACAGGTAGCAGACAGAGACAGATAGCAGACAGAGACAGAGACAGGTAGCAGAGAGAGACAGGTAGCTGACAGAGACAGATAGCAGACAGAGACAGATAGCAGACAGAGACCGGTAGCAGACAGAGACAGGTAGCAGACAGAAACAGGTAGCAGACAGAGACAGATAGCAGACAGAGACAGATAGCAGACAGAGACAGGTAGCAGACAGAGACAGGTAGCAGACAGAGACAGGTAGCAGACAGAGACAGGTAGCAGACAGAGACAGGTAGCAGACAGAGACAGGTAGCAGACAGAGGCAGATCGCAGACAGAGGAAGGTAGCAGACAGAGACAGATAGCAGACAGAGACAGATAGCAGACAGAGACAGATAGCTGACAGAGACAGGTAGCAGACTGACACAGATAGCAGACAGAGGCAGGTAGCAGACAGAGACAGGTAGCAGACAGAGACAGATAGCAGACAGAGGCAGACAGAGACAGATAGCAGACAGAGACAGATAGCAGACAGAGACAGGTAGCAGACAGAAACAGAGACAGGTAGCAGACAGATACAGGAAGTAGATAGAGACAGGTAGCAGACAGAGACAGGTAGCAGACAGAGACAGGTAGTAGACAGATACAGGTAGCAGACAGAAACAGGTAGCAGACAGAGAAAGAGACAGGTAGCAGACAGAGACAGATAGCAGATAGAGGAGGTAGTAGACAGAGACAGGTAGTAGACAGAGAGAGATAGCAGACAGAGACAGGTAGCAGACAGAGACAGGTAGAAGACAGAGACAGGTAGCAGACAGAGACAGGTAGTAGACAGAGACAGGTAGTAGACAGAGAGAGATAGCAGACAGAGACAGATAGCAGACAGAGACAGATAGCAGACAGAGACAGGTAGCAGACAGAGACCGGTAGCAGACAGAGAAAGAGACAGGTAGCAGACTGACACAGATAGCAGACAGAGACAGGTAGCAGACAGAGACAGATAGTAGACAGATACAGGTAGCAGACAGAGACAGGTAGTAGACAGAGACAGATAGCAGACAGAGACAGGTAGCAGACAGAGACAGGTAGTAGACAGAGGCAGGTAGCAGACAGAAACAGGTAGCAGACAGAGACAGGTAGCAGACAGAGACAGGTAGTAGACAGATACAGGTAGCAGACAGAAACAGGTAGCAGACAGAGAAAGAGACAGGTAGCAGACAGAGACAGGTAGCAGACAGAGAAAGAGACAGGTAGCAGACTGACACAGATAGCAGACAGAGACAGGTAGCAGACAGAGACAGGTAGCAGGCAGAGACAGGTAGCAGACAGAGACAGATAGCAGACAGAGACAGATAGCAGACAGAGACAGATAGCAGACAGAGACCGGTAGCAGACAGAGAAAGAGACAGGTAGCAGACAGAGACAGGTAGCAGACAGAGAAAGAGACAGGTAGCAGACAGAGAAAGAGACAGGTAGCAGACAGAGAAAGAGACAGGTAGCAGACAGAGACAGGTAGCAGACAGAGACAGATAGCAGACAGAGACAGGTAGCAGACAGAGACAGGTAGTAGACAGAGACAGGTAGTAGACAGAGACAGGTAGTAGACAGAGACAGGTAGTAGACAGATACAGGTAGCAGACAGAAACAGGTAGCAGACAGAGGCAGGTAGTAGACAGATACAGGTAGCAGACAGAGACAGGTAGTAGACAGAGACAGATAGTAGACAGAGACAGGTAGTAGACAGAGACAGGTAGTAGACAGAGACAGGTAGTAGACAGATACAGGTAGCAGACAGAAACAGGTAGCAGACAGAGACAGGTAGCAGACAGAGACAGGTAGTAGACAGATACAGGTAGCAGACAGAGACAGGTAGTAGACAGAGGCAGGTAGCAGACAGAAACAGGTAGCAGACAGAGAAAGATACAGGTAGCAGACAGAGACAGGTAGCAGACAGAGAAAGAGACAGGTAGCAGACTGACACAGATAGCAGACAGAGACAGGTAGCAGACAGAGACAGGTAGCAGACAGAGACAGGTAGTAGACAGATACAGGTAGCAGACAGAAACAGGTAGCAGACAGAGAAATAGACAGGTAGCAGACAGAGACAGGTAGCAGACAGAGACAGGTAGAAGACAGAGACAGGTAGCAGACAGAGACAGGTAGTAGACAGAGACAGGTAGTAGACAGAGAGAGATAGCAGACAGAGACATATAGCAGACAGAGACAGATAGCAGACAGACAGAGACAGGTAGCAGACAGAAACAGGTAGCAGACAGAGACAGATAGCAGACAGAAACAGGTAGCAGACAGAGACAGGTAGCAGACAGAGACAGGTAGCAGACAGAGACCGGTAGCAGACAGAGAAAGAGACAGGTAGCAGACTGACACAGATAGCAGACAGAGACAGGTAGCAGACAGAGACAGATAGCAGACAGAGACAGATAGCAGACAGAGACAGATAGCAGACAGAGACCGGTAGCAGACAGAGAAAGAGACAGGTAGCAGACATAGACAGGTAGCAGACAGAGAAAGAGACAGGTAGCAGACAGAGACAGGTAGCAGACAGAGACAGGTAGCAGACTGACACAGATAGCAGACAGAGACAGGTAGCAGACAGAGACAGGTAGCAGACAGAGACAGATAGCAGACAGAGACAGGTAGTAGACAGAGACAGGTAGTAGACAGAGACAGGTAGTAGACAGAGACAGGTAGTAGACAGAGACAGATAGCAGACAGAGACAGGTAGTAGACAGAGACAGGTAGTAGACAGAGACAGGTAGTAGACAGAGACAGGTAGTAGACAGAGACAGGTAGTAGACAGATACAGGTAGCAGACAGAGACAGGTAGTAGACAGAGGCAGGTAGCAGACAGAAACAGGTAGCAGACAGAGACAGGTAGCAGACAGAGACAGGTAGTAGACAGAGACAGGTAGTAGACAGAGACAGGTAGTAGACAGATACAGGTAGCAGACAGAAACAGGTAGCAGACAGAGACAGGTAGCAGACAGAGAAAGAGACAGGTAGCAGACTGACACAGATAGCAGACAGAGACAGGTAGCAGACAGAGACAGGTAGCAGACAGAGACAGGTAGTAGACAGAGACAGATAGCAGACAGAAACAGGTAGCAGACATAGACAGGTAGCAGACAGAGACAGGTAGCAGACAGAGACAGGTAGAAGACAGAGACAGGTAGCAGACAGAGACAGGTAGTAGACAGAGACAGGTAGTAGACAGAGAGAGATAGCAGACAGAGACATATAGCAGACAGAGACAGATAGCAGACAGACAGAGACAGGTAGCAGACAGAAACAGGTAGCAGACAGAGACAGATAGCAGACAGAAACAGGTAGCAGACAGAGACAGGTAGCAGACAGAGACAGGTAGCAGACAGAGACCGGTAGCAGACAGAGAAAGAGACAGGTAGCAGACTGACACAGATAGCAGACAGAGACAGGTAGCAGACAGAGACAGATAGCAGACAGAGACAGATAGCAGACAGAGACAGATAGCAGACAGAGACCGGTAGCAGACAGAGAAAGAGACAGGTAGCAGACATAGACAGGTAGCAGACAGAGAAAGAGACAGGTAGCAGACAGAGACAGGTAGCAGACAGAGACAGGTAGCAGACTGACACAGGTAGCAGACAGAGACAGGTAGCAGACAGAGACAGGTAGCAGACAGAGACAGATAGCAGACAGAGACAGGTAGTAGACAGAGACAGGTAGTAGACAGAGACAGGTAGTAGACAGAGACAGGTAGTAGACAGAGACAGATAGCAGACAGAGACAGGTAGTAGACAGAGACAGGTAGTAGACAGAGACAGGTAGTAGACAGAGACAGGTAGTAGACAGAGACAGGTAGTAGACAGATACAGGTAGCAGACAGAAACAGGTAGCAGACAGAGACAGGTAGCAGACAGAGACAGGTAGTAGACAGATACAGGTAGCAGACAGAGACAGGTAGTAGACAGAGGCAGGTAGCAGACAGAAACAGGTAGCAGACAGAGACAGGTAGCAGACAGAGACAGGTAGTAGACAGAGACAGGTAGTAGACAGAGACAGGTAGTAGACAGATACAGGTAGCAGACAGAAACAGGTAGCAGACAGAGACAGGTAGCAGACAGAGAAAGAGACAGGTAGCAGACTGACACAGATAGCAGACAGAGACAGGTAGCAGACAGAGACAGGTAGCAGACAGAGACAGGTAGTAGACAGATACAGGTAGCAGACAGAAACAGGTAGCAGACAGAGAAATAGACAGGTAGCAGACAGAGACAGGTAGCAGACAGAGACAGGTAGAAGACAGAGACAGGTAGCAGACAGAGACAGGTAGTAGACAGAGACAGGTAGTAGACAGAGAGAGATAGCAGACAGAGACAGATAGCAGACAGAGACAGATAGCAGACAGACAGAGACAGGTAGCAGACAGAAACAGGTAGCAGACAGAGACAGATAGCAGACAGAAACAGGTAGCAGACATAGACAGGTAGCAGACAGAGACAGGTAGCAGACAGAGACCGGTAGCAGACAGAGAAAGAGACAGGTAGCAGACTGACACAGATAGCAGACAGAGACAGGTAGCAGACAGAGACAGATAGCAGACAGAGACAGATAGCAGACAGAGACAGATAGCAGACAGAGACCGGTAGCAGACAGAGAAAGAGACAGGTAGCAGACAGAGACAGGTAGCAGACAGAGAAAGAGACAGGTAGCAGACAGAGACAGGTAGCAGACAGAGACAGGTAGCAGACTGACACAGATAGCAGACAGAGACAGGTAGCAGACAGAGACAGGTAGCAGACAGAGGCAGATAGCAGGCAGAGACAGGTAGTAGACAGAGACAGGTAGTAGACAGAGACAGGTAGTAGACAGAGACAGGTAGTAGACAGATACAGGTAGCAGACAGAGACAGGTAGTAGACAGAGACAGGTAGTAGACAGAGACAGGTAGTAGACAGATACAGGTAGCAGACAGAAACAGGTAGCAGACAGAGAAAGAGACAGGTAGCAGACAGAGACAGGTAGCAGACAGAGAAAGAGACAGGTAGCAGACTGACACAGATAGCAGACAGAGACAGGTAGCAGACAGAGACAGGTAGCAGACAGAGACAGGTAGTAGACAGATACAGGTAGCAGACAGAAACAGGTAGCAGACAGAGAAAGAGACAGGTAGCAGACAGAGACAGGTAGCAGACAGAGAAAGAGACAGGTAGCAGACAGAGACAGGTAGCAGACAGAGGAGGTAGTAGACAGAGACAGGTAGTAGACAGAGAGAGATAGCAGACAGAGACAGGTAGCAGACAGAGACAGGTAGCAGACAGAGACAGGTAGCAGACAGAGACAGGTAGTAGACAGAGACAGGTAGCAGACAGAGACAGGTAGCAGACAGAGACAGGTAGCAGACAGAGACAGGTAGCAGACAGAGACAGATAGCAGACAGAGAAAGAGACAGGTAGCAGACAGAGACAGGTAGCAGACAGAGACAGATAGCAGACAGAGACAGGTAGCAGACAGAGACAGGTAGCAGACAGAGACAGGTAGCAGACAGAGACAGGTAGCAGACATAGAAAGAGACAGGTAGCAGACAGAGACAGGTAGCAGACAGAGGAGGTAGTAGACAGAGACAGGTAGTAGACATAGAGAGATAGCAGACAGAGACAGGTAGCAGACAGAGACAGGTAGCAGACAGAGACAGGTAGCAGACAGAGACAGGTAGCAGACAGAGACAGATAGCAGACAGAGACAGGTAGTAGACATAGAGAGATAGCAGACAGAGACAGGTAGCAGACAGAGACAGGTAGCAGACAGAGACAGGTAGCAGACAGAGACAGGTAGCAGACATAGACAGGTAGCAGACAGAGACAGGTAGCAGACAGAGACAGGTAGCAGACAGAGACAGGTAGTAGACATAGAGAGATAGCAGACAGAGACAGGTAGCAGACAGATACAGGTAGCAGACAGAGACAGGTAGCAGACAGAGACAGGTAGCAGACAGAGACAGGTAGCAGACAGAGACAGGTAGCAGACAGAGACAGGTAGCAGACAGACGCAGGTAGCAGACAGAGACAGGTAGCAGACAGAGACAGGTAGCAGACAGAGACAGGTAGCAGACAGAGGCAGGTAGTAGACAGAGACAGATAGCAGACAGAGACAGGTAGTAGACATAGAGAGATAGCAGACAGAGACAGGTAGCAGACAGATACAGGTAGCAGACAGAGACAGGTAGCAGACAGAGACAGGTAGCAGACAGAGACAGAGGCACATCAAGCCACACCTCTCTGTACTGAGCTGACCTGGTAACACATTAAGCCACACCTCTCTGTACTGAGCTGACCTGGTAACACATTAAGCCACACCTCTCTGTACTAAGCTGACCTGGTAACACATTAAGCCACACCTCCCTGACCAAGCACAGAACGGTTTATGATGGCTCCACAGTGTGAAAATTTTATCTGCATGGTGTGTTGTGTTAATCCTGCCCTCTGACCTGTGTGTGTGTGTGTGTGTGTGTGTGTGTGTGTGTGTGTGTGTGTGTGTGTGTGTGTGTGTGTGTGTGTGTGTGTGTGTGTGTGCGTGTGCGCGTGTGTGTGTGTGTTGTAGCAGGAGATGGTAGAGGTCCCCATGGAGGAAGAGGACGTTGACCCTAAAGACAAGCGTCCTGTAGCTTCCACCCCTGTTCCCGGATCTCCATGGTAACGTTCTCTTGCCAGGATTGGTCAATGTTTGAATAAACATGTCAGAACATTTCAGCTCTTTAGGAATCTGTCCCATTCCAGTCATCACTGAACACCAAACATGAAAAAGACGTTAGGCTAAAGGTCAGAAAAGATTATCTGCTATAAATGTTAAAGTGGAATCATGCCTCTACTTTCTTCACTTTTTCTTGAAAAACATATTTTATATCTGGTTATTGTTTCTGATCTCAGAATTCTTGAAAGTCTCAGGAAAGCACTGTAATCATGGTCTTCATAACGTGAGGAATAATCAATCGCTCGCAGTATGTAAAAACACTTTTCAAAACAACAGAAAAAAACGACACCTTTGATAGAAAAAGAATATCAGTCCCGACAAGGAACAACTGATATCAGGGACAATAGTTTAATGAACCAAGCTATGTCTGTCTGCAGAGTAGTGCAATCTGTTGTTTAAAATGGACTTGCTTTGTTGTTCTCCACATGTAATATCCTTTTGATCTGTCAGCGTGTGTTGATGCTGAGAGCAGACTTTAAACGCACTACATGAAACCTGTAATTTACAACACTTTCTCAGCTCAGCACCTAAACGGCATGTTCATTTTTTAAACCACGTTAAACCTTTTCCATTCATCAGCTTTTATTTTATGACAACTAGATTAAAATACTTTTTTTTAACAAAGCATATTGTAAAAAAAAAAAAAAGATAAAAAAATAAAATAAAGATTTGCTAAACAAATCAAATCCAACCTATTTTGTTTGATGATTCTGATATTGAAAAGTCTCACCGTGACATATTATCCAGATATTGAAACACATTTCTGCTGTGTGAATATCATGTCATGGCTGAGAGATAGCGAGCCATACCAATGAAATATGATATCATATAACAGGACGAGTCACCACCAGATACTACCAGGAAGTAAAGCTTCACACTTCATTTGATATGGTTGAGCGTGAAGACGTATTGAATTATCCCAGGGATTCATAGACTGTAGCAGCTGTTTGTACTCCTCCTGTGTCTTTAAATACATAACGTCTTTAAAGAGAAAGAGCTCTGAAGTGATGCACGACGACAACAGGAACAACTCTGCCTCAGAAACCATCAACTGAAAACACATCAACTGTTAGATTCTAGCACTTTCTATAGCGTGTTATGTCAGACTAAGTGACAGATAACTACAGTGGTTATACCCCTATTACTACATAGAGAATATATTCATCAACGTATATCTTATTTACATTATGTCACTGTATAATATACAGGTATATAATCATATATGCCATTTCAAACACACTTTTATTCAAAGTGACTTACAGTAGCGCGTTCGTACTTGTTCTTATGGGTAGGTCCAGCTGGTAGTCCCAGCTGGTAGGTCCAGTGGGTTGGTCCAGCTGGTAGTCCCAGCTGGTAGTCCCAGCTGGTAGGTCCAGTGGGTTGGTCCAGCTGGTAGTCCCAGCTGGTAGGTCCAGAGGGTAGGTCCAGCTGGTAGGTCCAACAGGTAGGTTGGATCATTTCCTGTAACACTGTTGTTTATCATGTCATAGAATACTTCTGGTTCTGCCCGCCTTCTCCCCAGATCATTTCCTGTAACACTGTGTTTATCATGTCATAGAATACTACTGGTTCTGCCCTTCTCCCCAGATCATTTCCTGTAACACTGTTGTTTATCATGTCATAGAATACTTCTGGTTCTGCCCTCCTTCTCCCCAGATCATTTCCTGTAATACTGTTGTTTATCATGTCATAGAATACTACTGGTTCTACCCGCCTTCTCCCCAGATCATTTCCTGTAACACTGTTGTTTATCATGTCATAGAATACTACTGGTTCTGCCCTCCTCCCCAGATCATTTCCTGTAACACTGTTGTTTATCATGTCATAGAATACTTCTGGTTCTGCCCTCCTTCTCCCCAGATCATTTCCTGTAACACTGTTGTTTATCATGTCATAGAATACTACTGGTTCTGCCCTTCTCCCCAGATCATTTCCTGTAACACTGTGTTTATCATGTCATAGAATACTACTGGTTCTGCCCTCCTCCTCCCCAGATCATTTCCTGTAACACTGTGTTTATCATGTCATAGAATACTACTGGTTCTGCCCTCCTCCCCAGATCATTTCCTGTAACACTGTTGTTTATCATGTCATAGAATACTACTGGTTCTGCCCTCCTCCCCAGATCATTTCCTGTAATACTGTTGTTTATCATGTCATAGAATACTACTGGTTCTGCCCTCCTCCCCAGATCATTTCCTGTAATACTGTTGTTTATCATGTCATAGAATACTTCTGGTTCTGCCCTCCTTCTCCCCAGATCATTTCCTGTAATACTGTTGTTTATCATGTCATAGAATACTTCTGGTTCTGCCCTCCTCCCCAGATCATTTCCTGTAACACTGTTGTTTATCATGTCATAGAATACTACTGGTTCTGCCCTTCTCCCCAGATCATTTCCTGTAACACTGTGTTTATCATGTCATAGAATACTACTGGTTCTGCCCTCCTCCTCCCCAGATCATTTCCTGTAACACTGTGTTTATCATGTCATAGAATACTACTGGTTCTGCCCTCCTCCCCAGATCATTTCCTGTAACACTGTTGTTTATCATGTCATAGAATACTACTGGTTCTGCCCTCCTACCCAGATCATTTCCTGTAATACTGTTGTTTATCATGTCATAGAATACTACTGGTTCTGCCCTCCTCCCCAGATCATTTCCTGTAATACTGTTGTTTATCATGTCATAGAATACTTCTGGTTCTGCCCTCCTTCTCCCCAGATCATTTCCTGTAATACTGTTGTTTATCATGTCATAGAATACTTCTGGTTCTGCCCTCCTCCCCAGATCATTTCCTGTAACACTGTTGTTTATCATGTCATAGAATACTACTGGTTCTGCCCTCCTTCTCCCCAGATCATTTCCTGTAACACTGTGTTTATCATGTCATAGAATACT
The DNA here is from genome assembly GCF_036934945.1 of Oncorhynchus masou masou. NCBI lineage: Eukaryota > Metazoa > Chordata > Actinopteri > Salmoniformes > Salmonidae > Oncorhynchus > Oncorhynchus masou. Next base: position 4,853,573 of record NC_088235.1, read on the forward strand.
TCTGGTTCTGCCCTCCTTCTCCCCAGATCATTTCCTGTAACACTGTTGTTTATCATGTCATAGAATACTTCTGGTTCTGCCCTCCTTCTCCCCAGATCATTTCCTGTAACACTGTGTTTATCATGTCATAGAATACTTCTGGTTCTGCCCTCCTTCTCCCCAGATCATTTCCTGTAACACTGTGTTTATCATGTCATAGAATACTTCTGGTTCTGCCCTCCTCCTCCCCAGATCATTTCCTGTAACACTGTGTTTATCATGTCATAGAATACTTCTGGTTCTGCCCTCCTTCTCCCCAGATCATTTCCTGTAACACTGTGTTTATCATGTCATAGAATACTTCTGGTTCTGCCCTCCTCCCCAGATCATTTCCTGTAATACTGTTGTTTATCATGTCATAGAATACTTCTGGTTCTGCCCTCCTTCTCCCCAGATCATTTCCTGTAATACTGTTGTTTATCATGTCATAGAATACTTCTGGTTCTACCCGCCTTCTCCCCAGATCATTTCCTGTAATACTGTTGTTTATCATGTCATAGAATACTACTGGTTCTGCCCGCCTTCTCCCCAGATCATTTCCTGTAACACTGTGTTTATCATGTCATAGAATACTTCTGGTTCTGCCCTCCTTCTCCCCAGATCATTTCCTGTAACACTGTGTTTATCATGTCATAGAATACTACTGGTTCTACCCTCCTCCCCAGATCATTTCCTGTAACACTGTGTTTATCATGTCATAGAATACTTCTGGTTCTGCCCTCCTTCTCCCCAGATCATTTCCTGTAACACTGTGTTTATCATGTCATAGAATACTACTGGTTCTACCCTCCTCCCCAGATCATTTCCTGTAACACTGTGTTTATCATGTCATAGAATACTACTGGTTCTGCCCTCCTTCTCCCCAGATCATTTCCTGTAACACTGTGTTTATCATGTCATAGAATACTTCTGGTTCTGCCCTCCTTCTCCCCAGATCATTTCCTGTAACACTGTGTTTATCATGTCATAGAATACTACTGGTTCTACCCTCCTCCCCAGATCATTTCCTGTAACACTGTGTTTATCATGTCATAGAATACTTCTGGTTCTGCCGTCCTTCTCCCCAGATCATTTCCTGTAATACTGTGTTTATCATGTCATAGAATACTACTGGTTCTGCCCTCCTCCTCCCCAGATCATTTCCTGTAACACTGTTGTTTATCATGTCATAGAATACTTCTGGTTCTGTCCTCCTCCTCCCCAGATCATTTCCTGTAACACTGTGTTTATCATGTCATAGAATACTACTGGTTCTACCCTCCTCCCCAGATCATTTCCTGTAACACTGTGTTTATCATGTCATAGAATACTACTGGTTCTGCCCTCCTCCCCAGATCATTTCCTGTAACACTGTTGTTTATCATGTCATAGAATACTTCTGGTTCTGCCCGCCTTCTCCCCAGATCATTTCCTGTAACACTGTTGTTTATCATGTCATAGAATACTACTGGTTCTGCCCTCCTCCCCAGATCATTTCCTGTAACACTGTGTTTATAATGTCATAGAATACTTCTGGTTCTGCCCTCCTTCTCCCCAGATCATTTCCTGTAACACTGTGTTTATAATGTCATAGAATACTTCTGGTTCTACCCTCCTTCTCCCCAGATGTGTGTTTAGAATGTTATTATTATTGCAGTGTGATGTTTGAAGGGTTCAGAGAGTGGAGCATCAACTTTAAAAGGAAAGTTAAGTCCTGACAGAGGCAGCATACTGGCTCTCTAGTCTACAAAACACACGTTTATTCTTGACAGGCAAACACCATCTCAGCTTTCTTGCGTTGACACACACCAGTAGGGAACCGGACAGGCATGACTAATTCAACTCTCACCCTTACATTATTATGATCGTTTCTCCTCAGGTGTGTGGTGTGGACGGGGGACGACAGAGTATTTTTCTTCAACCCAACGATACAGCTCTCTGTTTGGGATCAGCCAGTAGATCTGAAGGACCGCGGAGAGGATCTCAACAGGATTATAGAAGATCCTCCACATAAACGCAAAAAGGATTCTTCGTCCAGTAAGTGTGTGGTAATTCTTCCCCGTTGGCTTGTCTTCATCCCGCCGTTTAGTTGGGCCTCGTTAGGACTCTTCTTCATGTTAAAGCGGGGTTTTTACCAGGCCATGGCTTTAGATGGAACCGAGAAGCTCATTATCAGTCCGCTGTTTAGTTGGGCCTCGTTAGGACTCTTCTTCATGTTAAAGCGGGTTTTTTACCAGGCCATGGCTTTAGATGGAACCGAGAAGCTCATTATCAGTCCGCTGTTTAGTTGGGCCTCGTTAGGACTCTTCTTCATGTTAAAGCGGGTTTTTACCAGGCCATGGCTTTAGATGGAACCGAGAAGCTCATTATCAGTCCGCTGTTTAGTTGGGCCTCGTTAGGACTCTTCTTCATGTTAAAGCGGGGTTTTTACCAGGCCATGGCTTTAGATGGAACCGAGAAGCTCATTATCAGTCCGCTGTTTAGTTGGGCCTCGTTAGGACTCTTCTTCATGTTAAAGCGGGTTTTTACCAGGCCATGGCTTTAGATGGAACCGAGAAGCTCATTATCAGTCCGCTGTTTAGTTGGGCCTCGTTAGGACTCTTCTTCATGTTAAAGCGGGGTTTTTACCAGGCCATGGCTTTAGATGGAACCGAGAAGCTCATTATCAGTCCGCTGTTTAGTTGGGCCTCGTTAGGACTCTTCTTCATGTTAAAGCGGGTTTTTACCAGGCCATGGCTTTAGATGGAACCGAGAAGCTCATTATCAGTCCGCTGTTTAGTTGGGCCTCGTTAGGACTCTTCTTCATGTTAAAGCGTGTTTTTACCAGGCCATGGCTTTAGATGGAACCGAGAAGCTCATTATCAGTCCGCTGTTTAGTTGGGCCTCGTTAGGACTCTTCTTCATGTTAAAGCGTGTTTTTACCAGGCCATGGCTTTAGATGGAACCGAGAAGCTCATTATCAGTCCGCTGTTTAGTTGGGCCTCGTTAGGACTCTTCTTCATGTTAAAGCGGGTTTTTACCAGGCCATGGCTTTAGATGGAACCGAGAAGCTCATTATCAGTCCGCTGTTTAGTTGGGCCTCGTTAGGACTCTTCTTCATGTTAAAGCGGGTTTTTACCAGGCCATGGCTTTAGATGGAACCGAGAAGCTCATTATCAGTCCGCTGTTTAGTTGGGCCTCGTTAGGACTCTTCTTCATGTTAAAGCGTGTTTTTACCAGGCCATGGCTTTAGATGGAACCGAGAAGCTCATTATCAGTCCGCTGTTTAGTTGGGCCTCGTTAGGACTCTTCTTCATGTTAAAGCGTGTTTTTACCAGGCCATGGCTTTAGATGGAACCGAGAAGCTCATTATCAGTCCGCTGTTTAGTTGGGCCTCGTTAGGACTCTTCTTCATGTTAAAGCGGGTTTTTACCAGGCCATGGCTTTAGATGGAACCGAGAAGCTCATTATCAGTCCGCTGTTTAGTTGGGCCTCGTTAGGACTCTTCTTCATGTTAAAGCGGGTTTTTACCAGGCCATGGCTTTAGATGGAACCGAGAAGCTCATTATCAGTCCGCTGTTTAGTTGGGCCTCGTTAGGACTCTTCTTCATGTTAAAGCGGGTTTTACCAGGCCATGGCTTTAGATGGAACCGAGAAGCTCATTATCAGTCCGCTGTTTAGTTGGGCCTCGTTAGGACTCTTCTTCATGTTAAAGCGGGTTTTTACCAGGCCATGGCTTTAGATGGAACCGAGAAGCTCATTATCAGTCCGCTGTTTAGTTGGGCCTCGTTAGGATTCTTCTTCATGTTAAAGCGGGTTTTTACCAGGCCATGGCTTTAGATGGAACCGAGAAGCTCATTATCAGTCCGCTGTTTAGTTGGGCCTCGTTAGGACTCTTCTTCATGTTAAAGCGTGTTTTTACCAGGCCATGGCTTTAGATGGAACCGAGAAGCTCATTATCAGTCCGCTGTTTAGTTGGGCCTCGTTAGGACTCTTCTTCATGTTAAAGCGTGTTTTTACCAGGCCATGGCTTTAGATGGAACCGAGAAGCTCATTATCAGTCCGCTGTTTAGTTGGGCCTCGTTAGGACTCTTCTTCATGTTAAAGCGGGTTTTTACCAGGCCATGGCTTTAGATGGAACCGAGAAGCTCATTATCAGTCCGCTGTTTAGTTGGGCCTCGTTAGGACTCTTCTTCATGTTAAAGCGGGTTTTTACCAGGCCATGGCTTTAGATGGAACCGAGAAGCTCATTATCAGTCCGCTGTTTAGTTGGGCCTCGTTAGGACTCTTCTTCATGTTAAAGCGTGTTTTTACCAGGCCATGGCTTTAGATGGAACCGAGAAGCTCATTATCAGTCCGCTGTTTAGTTGGGCCTCGTTAGGACTCTTCTTCATGTTAAAGCGTGTTTTTACCAGGCCATGGCTTTAGATGGAACCGAGAAGCTCATTATCAGTCCGCTGTTTAGTTGGGCCTCGTTAGGACTCTTCTTCATGTTAAAGCGTGTTTTTACCAGGCCATGGCTTTAGATGGAACCGAGAAGCTCATTATCAGTCCGCTGTTTAGTTGGGCCTCGTTAGGACTCTTCTTCATGTTAAAGCGTGTTTTTACCAGGCCATGGCTTTAGATGGAACCGAGAAGCTCATTATCAGTCCGCTGTTTAGTTGGGCCTCGTTAGGACTCTTCTTCATGTTAAAGCGTGTTTTTACCAGGCCATGGCTTTAGATGGAACCGAGAAGCTCATTATCAGTCCGCTGTTTAGTTGGGCCTCGTTAGGACTCTTCTTCATGTTAAAGCGGGTTTTTACCAGGCCATGGCTTTAGATGGAACCGAGAAGCTCATTATCAGTCCGCTGTTTAGTTGGGCCTCGTTAGGACTCTTCTTCATGTTAAAGCGTGGTTTTACCAGGCCATGGCTTTAGATGGAACCGAGAAGCTCATTATCAGTCCGCTGTTTAGTTGGGCCTCGTTAGGACTCTTCTTCATGTTAAAGCGTGGTTTTACCAGGCCATGGCTTTAGATGGAACCGAGAAGCTCATTATCAGTCCGCTGTTTAGTTGGGCCTCGTTAGGACTCTTCTTCATGTTAAAGCGGGTTTTTACCAGGCCATGGCTTTAGATGGAACCGAGAAGCTCATTATCAGTCCGCTGTTTAGTTGGGCCTCGTTATTACTCTTCTTCATGTTAAAGCGTGTTTTTACCAGGCCATGGCTTTAGATGGAACCGAGAAGCTCATTATCAGTCCGCTGTTTAGTTGGGCCTCGTTAGGACTCTTCTTCATGTTAAAGCGTGTTTTTACCAGGCCATGGCTTTAGATGGAACCGAGAAGCTCATTATCAGTCCGCTGTTTAGTTGGGCCTCGTTAGGACTCTTCTTCATGTTAAAGCGTGTTTTTACCAGGCCATGGCTTTAGATGGAACCGAGAAGCTCATTATCAGTCCGCTGTTTAGTTGGGCCTCGTTAGGACTCTTCTTCATGTTAAAGCGGGTTTTTACCAGGCCATGGCTTTAGATGGAACCGAGAAGCTCATTATCAGTCCGCTGTTTAGTTGGGCCTCGTTAGGACTCTTCTTCATGTTAAAGCGGGGTTTTACCAGGCCATGGCTTTAGATGGAACCGAGAAGCTCATTATCAGTCCGCTGTTTAGTTGGGCCTCGTTAGGACTCTTCTTCATGTTAAAGCGTGTTTTTACCAGGCCATGGCTTTAGATGGAACCGAGAAGCTCATTATCAGTCCGCTGTTTAGTTGGGCCTCGTTAGGACTCTTCTTCATGTTAAAGCGGGTTTTTACCAGGCCATGGCTTTAGATGGAACCGAGAAGCTCATTATCAGTCCGCTGTTTAGTTGGGCCTCGTTAGGACTCTTCTTCATGTTAAAGCGTGTTTTTACCAGGCCATGGCTTTAGATGGAACCGAGAAGCTCATTATCAGTCCGCTGTTTAGTTGGGCCTCGTTAGGACTCTTCTTCATGTTAAAGCGGGTTTTTACCAGGCCATGGCTTTAGATGGAACCGAGAAGCTCATTATCAGTCCGCTGTTTTTCTAATGATGTTAATAAAGATGTTATTTTAATGATCTGATCATACGGAGGCCAATGAAATGTCCTGATACACTAGTTCCTATATACAGTGTGTCAGGTCCGTTGCCCGTCGATCCCAGACGACCAGAGGACCAGGATGTCTCTGTTCATTGAAGGAGATGATCACGAATGGAACGCGGAACCTTTAGGATGTCAAACCATCTCATGGTTGCATTTTAAATGGCACCCTATTCCCTATGGGCCCTGGTCCAATGACACACTATTCCCTGTGGGCCCTGGTCCAATGACACCCTATTCCCTATGAGCCCTGGTCCAATGGCACACTATTCCCTATGAGCCCTGGTCCAATGGCACCCTATTCCCTATGAGCCCTGGTCCAATGGCACCCTATTCCCTATGAGCCCTGGTCCAATGGCACCCTATTCCCTATGAGCCCTGGTCCAATGGCACCCTATTCCCTATGGGCCCTGGTCCAATGACACACAATTCCCTATGGGCCCTGGTCCAATGCCATGCTATTCCCTATGTGCCCTGGTCCAATGGCATGCTATTCCCTATGGGCCCTGGTCCAATGACACCCTATTCCCTGTGGGCCCTGGTCCAATGGCATGCTATTCCCTATGGGCCCTGGTCCAATGACACCCTATTCCCTGTGGGCCCTGGTCCAATAGCACCCTATTCCCTATGTGCCCTGGTCCAATGGTATGCTATTCCCTATGGGCCCTGGTCCAATGACACCCTATTCCCTGTGGGCCCTGGTCCAATGGCACCCTATTCCCTATGTGCCCTGGTCCAATGACACACTATTACCTGTGGGCCCTGGTCCAATGGCACCCTATTCCCTATGGGCCCTGGTCCAATGACACACTATTCCCTACGGGCCCTGGTCCAATGACACACTATTCCCTATGTGCCCTGGTCCAATGACACACTATTCCCTATGTGCCCTGGTCCAATGACATGATATTCCCTATGGACCTGGTTCAATGACACACTATTCCCTATGTGCCCTGGTCCAATGACATGATATTCCCTATGGACCTGGTCCAATGACACACTATTCCCTATGGGCCTTGGTCCAATGGCATGCTATTACCTATGGGCCCTGGTCCAACGACACACTATTCCCTATGGGCCCTGGTCCAATAGCACACTATTCCCTATGGGCCCTGGTCCAAAGGCACCCTGTTCCCTATGGTCCCCGGTCCAAAGAAGTGCACTATGTAGGTATTAGGGTCCCATTTGGGATGCACGCCATCTCTTTTGTGTTCTACTAGCATAGATCATATGGAAGTCCTGTGTGTGGCTGGCTCTGTAAATATTGGATTACATTGGATCTTGTCAGCGATGATATCTCCCCGGACTAGATTTCCCAGAGGTCGGGTTGTCTTTATTGATTTAGCCTTATTGCAGTTACCAGCTGATTATGTATCGATGACCTTATACCTGAACCTCACTGTTCCAACAAAGCATGTCTGGCAAATTAACTTTGGTAAATATGTGGACAACCCCGATGAACTGAACATTGACTCATGGCTGATAAGATGCTCCTCTCGTCTGATTGGTTCTCTCACAGTGGTTTTTAATGACCAATTATATGAAGACGGAGTCCATTAAAGGATGTTTGTTACAATATGCGTCTGTTGGAGTCCACTCGAAAAAAAAAGGATGTGTGCTACGCTTCTGTCTGTGTGTCCGTTATCTCAGCAGAGGACGGTTCTAACTCTCCGTCTGCTGATGACGATGATGCTGATGATGAAGATGAACATTATTCAAAAACCAAGAGGAACAAGTGAGTGTCAAAGTCCCCCCCCCCCATCTTAACCATACTCATAGTTTAAAATTACAATGATACTTCTCTACAGAATAACAATCTCATTTTGAAGTATTTTTTTGTAAAAAAATAATAAAAAAATAAACAATATGTACTGTACAAATACCACTGTACAGTACAGTACCCTAGTTTAGACCAAAGCCTTTTGGGCCCTGGTCAAGAGGGGATCACTATCTAGGGAATAGGGTTTTCATTTGAGATGCATCCTAGAACTGATTGTATGTTTCTGTCCTCCTCAGACTGGAGGAACCTGCGGATGGTAATGAGGACCTGAGAGAGAGGGCAGGCGCAGAGACATGTGACTCCCCCCCCCATCGGACTGTTCTACCCTTAGGGCTCCGCATCACACACTTCAGGGACATGCTCCTTGAAAGAGGGGTAAAGGCATATTGAACGGAATACAAAAATCAAATGCACTTAGGCTGCGTTTAGACAGGCAGCCCGAATTCTGATATTTATTTTCCACTGATTGGTCTTTTGACCAATCACGTCAGAGGTTTTTCAGAAGTGATCTGATTGGTCAAAAGATCAATTGGTGAGAAGAAAAAAAATGCACGATTTGGGCTGCCTCTCTAAATGCAGACGGACCTAGATTCTAACAGTTTTCCATGAGGAAGGAATTTAAATATACTTTTCAAGGTGGCAATATGGGGACTCAAATCCCTGGATTGCAACTAATCATCAAGAGACACAGGGACCAGCAACTGGAAAGGCAGCAAAAAACACAAAATGATGGAGAGACCTACATCATGTAGCAGGTTGGATGAATGATGGAAAGACCTACATCATGTAGCAGGTTGGATGAATGATGGAAAGACCTACATCATGTAACAGGTTGGATGAATGATGGAAAGACCTACATTATGTAACAGGTTGGGTGAATGATGGAGAGACCTACATCATGTAGCAGGTTGGATGAATGATGGAAAGACCTACATCATGTAACAGGTTGGATGAATGATGGAAAGACCTACATTATGTAACAGGTTGGGTGAATGATGGAAAGACCTACATCATGTAACAGGTTGGATGAATGATGAAGAGACCTACATCATGTAGCAGGTTGGATGAATGATGGAGAGACCTACATCATGTAACAGGTTGGGTGAATGATGGAAAGACCTACATCACGTAACAGGTTGGGTGAATGATGGAAAGACCTACATCATGTAACAGGTTGGGTGAATGATGAAAGACCTACATCATGTAACAGGTTGGATGAATGATGGAAAGACCTACATCATGTAACAGGTTGGGTGAATCATGGAAATATCTACATCATGTAACAGGTTGAATGTACTGAATGTTTTCTTAAACATGTTTTCTCTTCTCTTCAGGTTTCAGCGTTTTCCACATGGGAGAAAGAACTGCACAAGATCGTGTTTGATCCACGGTATCTTCTGCTAAACTCCGCAGAGGAGAGGAAACAGGTGAACTCTGTTGGTTGTCCTCCTTTTATTGGTATTGATTGATCTATCGGTTGGTCATGATTGGTTAAATGGTCATGATTGATTTATTGGTTGGTCATAATTGGTTAATTGGTCATGATTGATTTATTGGTTGGTCATAATTGGTTAATTGGTCATGATTGATTTATCTGTTGGTCATAATTGGTTAATTGGTCATCATTATTTATTGGTTGGTCATAATTGGTTAATTGGTCATTATTGATTTATTGGTTGGTCATAATTGGTTAATTGGTCATGATTGGTTTATTTCTTTCACCATTAGTTAATCATTTGCTATGATTAAGTAATTACTAATGATTGATAAATTGGTCATGATTGACAGATTGTGAATGAGGTTGACTCAGAAATTACCAATCCAATTTACCTTTAACGTACAAGACAGCATGGACATTAGGGGTGTGCCTCGAAGTAAGACAATACGAACAGCTAACGGGCAAGTGTCCTGATACGATTATGATCCGAGTATGTTTTGTAATTATCCATGACCCCCCAAAAAACGTAGGATGGTAGTGCGCATCCTTCAATCAAGTGCAAGGTGCTATGTCGTCTAAATAAGTCAATTGGCTAATTTGCTTGTCTGTAAAGAGAAGGAGGGTGGAATGTATGTTGATCCTGCCTTCTGATTGGATAGAGGGAAGCTGTGTTTCTCTGTCTACTGCTTCGCTTCATAATTTCAGCCAATCACTTCTCTTCCTCCCATGTTTGGGTCTGATCGTTTTAGATTGCTGCTGCCTCCTGTTTGTCTGCTACTGTGAAAAATCACAATGGCGAGGACATTTGCTAGCTAGCAAGCTATCAATGTGCATAATATATAGCAAGCTATCAATGTGCATAATATATAGCAAGCTATCAATGTGCATGATATATAGCAAGCCATCAATGTGCATAATATATAGCAAGCCATCAATGTGCATAATATATAGCAAGCTATCAATGTGCATAATATATAGCAAGCCATCAATGTGCATAATATATAGCAAGCCATCAATGTGCATAATATATAGCAAGCCATCAATGTGCATAATATATAGCAAGCTATCAATGTGCATAATATATAGCAAGCTATCAATGTGCATGATATATAGCAAGCCATCAATGTGCATAATATATAGCAAGCCATCAATGTGCATAATATATAGCAAGCCATCAATGTGCATAATATATAGAAAGCTATCAATGTGCATAATATATAGCAAGCTATCAATGTGCATAATATATAGCAAGCCATCAATGTGCATAATATATAGCAAGCTATCAATGTGCATAATATATAGCAAGCTATCAATGTGCATAATATATAGCAAGCTATCAATGTGCATAATATATAGCAACCTATCAATGTGCATAATTTATAGCAAGCTATCAATGTGCATAATATATAGCAAGCTATCAATGTGCATAATATATAGCAAGCTATCAATGTGCATAATATATAGCAAGCTATCAATGTGCATAATATATAGCAAGCTATCAATGTGCATAATATATAGCAAGCTACCAATGTGCATAATATATAGCAACCTATCAATGTGCATGATATATAGCAAGCCATCAATGTGCATAATATATAGCAAGCCATCAATGTGCATAATATATAGCAAGCCATCAATGTGCATAATATATAGCAAGCTATCAATGTGCATAATATATAGCAAGCTATCACTGTGCATATTACATAGCAAGCTATCAATGTGCATAATATCTAGCAAACTATCAATGTGAATAATATATAGCAAGCCATCAATGTGCATAAGATCTAACAAGCTATCAATGTGCATAATATCTAACAAGCCATCAATGTGCATAATATCTATCAAGCTATCAATGTGCATAATATATAGCAAGCTATCACTGTGCATATTACATAGCAAGCTATCAATGTGCATAATATCTAGCAAACTATCAATGTGAATAATATATAGCAAGCCATCAATGTGCATAATATCTAACAATCTATCAATGTGCATAATATATAGCAAGCTATCAATGTGCATAATATATAGCAAGCTATCAATGTGCATAATATATAGCAAGCTATCAATGTGCATAATATATAGCAACCTATCAATGTGCATGATATATAGCAAGCCATCAATGTGCATAATATATAGCAAGCCATCAATGTGCATAATATATAGCAAGCCATCAATGTGCATAATATATAGCAAGCTATCAATGTGCATAATATATAGCAAGCTATCACTGTGCATATTACATAGCAAGCTATCAATGTGCATAATATCTAGCAAACTATCAATGTGAATAATATATAGCAAGCCATCAATGTGCATAATATCTAACAAGCTATCAATGTGCATAATATCTAACAAGCTATCAATGTGCATAATATCTATCAAGCTATCAATGTGCATAATATATAGCAAGCTATCAATGTGCATAATATCTAACACGCTATCAATGTGCATAATATCTAACAAACTATCAATGTGCATAATATATAGCAAGCTATCAATGTGCATAATATCTAACAAGCTATCAATGTGCATAATATATAGCAAGCTTTAGGATGAATTGTTGAAGTTTTTTGTCATGTTGCATTTTACCTTTAATTAACTAGGCAAGTCAGTTTATAAGAACACATTCTTATTTACTATGACAGCCTCGGAACAGTGGGGTTGTTCATGGGCAGAATGACAGATTTTTAGCTTGTCAACTTGGGGATTTGATCTTGCAACCTCTTGGTTACTAGGTCAACGCTCTAACCACTAGGATACCTGACGCATTGCCTTATGTACATAGACATGGAACACTGGTCACTTTAATAATGTTTACATACTGTTGAACCCATTTCATATGTATATACTGTATTCTAGTCAAGTCCATCCTATTCAACTATTGCTGTACATATAGTATCCTTTCCAAGTATACTTCAGATATACAGCATGTTATATCCACATACTGTCCCTAATGTCTATATATATATACACACACACACACACACACACACACTCCGGACTCTGACATTGCTTGTACTAATATTTATATATTTCTTAATTCCATTATTTTACTTTTATATGTCTGTGTATTGTTGTGAATTATTAGATATTACTGCAATGTTGGAGCTAGAAATGCAGGCATTTCGCTGCACCCGCAATAACATCTGAAAAGATGTGTATGCGACCAATAGGATTTGGTTGATCCTGTCAGGGAACGTGAGAGAAGTTAAGTCGACAGTAAAGAGGAAACAGCCGTCGTCTTTGTCTTGAAAATGATCTTCAAAGTCCTTTTTCTCGTGCCAATCATGACTGTGTTCCTCATCTCCAGGTGTTTGAGCAGTTTGTCAAAGTGAGGATGAAGGAAGAACACAAGGAGAAACAGAGCAAACTGCTGCAAGCAAAAGACCAGTATAGAAAACTTCTAGAGGAGTCAAAAATCACATCCAGGTAAAACCTGAAGCTAACTGTGTAATAGATTTTGCAAGTACAGTAGGGGACTTAACTATTCAACTAAGCTTCATAATAGCTTCATACAAAATAGCTTCATACTAAAAGTTTGGACTCACCTACTCGTTGGTTTTTCTTTATTTGCACTATTTTCTACATTGTGGAATAATAGTGAAGACGTCACAACTATGAAATAGCACATATGGAATCATGTACACTGTAGTAACCAAATGAAAATATATTTTATATTTTAAATTCTTCAAAGGAGACACCCGTTGACTTGATGACAGCTTTGCACACTCTTGGAATTCTCTCAACCAGCTTCACCTGGAATTCTTTTCCAACCTTCTTGAAGGAGTTTCCACATATGCTGAGCACTTGTTGACTGCTTTTCATTCACTCTGCGGCCCAACTCATCCCAAAACCATCTCAATTGGGTTTTGGTTGGGGGATTGTGAAGGCCAGGTCACCTGATGCAGCATTCCATCACTCTCCTTGGTCAAATAGCCCTTACGTAGACTGGAGGTGTGTTGGGTCATTGTCCTGGAAAACAAATGATTGTCCCACTAAGCTCAAACCAGATGGGATGGCGTATCGCTGCAGAATGTTGTGGTAGCCATGCTGGTTAAGTGTGCCTTGAATTCTAAATAAATCACTGAGAGTGTCACCAGCAAAGCACCCCCACACCATCACACCTCCTCTTCCATGCTTTATGGTGGGATCCACACATGCGGCGATCATCCGTTCACCTACTCAGCGTCTCACAAAGACAAGGTGAACAGATTTCCACCGGTCTAATGTCCATTGCCAAGAGTGTGCAAAGCTGTTATCAAGGCAAAGGGTGACTATGTTGAAGAATCTCAAATCTCAAATATATTTTGATTTGTTTAACACTTTTTGGTTACTACATGATTCCATATGTGTTATTTCATAGTTTTGATGTCTTCACTATTATTCTACAATGTAGAAAATAGTAAAACAAAATAAAGGAAATCCCTTGAATGAGTAGGTGTGTCCAAACCTTTGACTGGTCCTGTTTATAATCCAATATTAACTTGTAACAACTTCATATCCCAACACTAGTTAAATCAAACCTGTATAGATGAGCAATGCATTACGAATGGTTTTTACATCAAGCTAAAGAAAACAAATAACAACGCTAAATTCACAACTTTGATCAAGTTAGTCTGAGAAGAGTAAAATATTAAGTGTCGACTTCGGGTACGAGGAAAAGGGATTTTTTTTCTTCCTCAAGACTATATAATTTAAAACTGAAATAAGCTGCTGGATCAGAGGATTTGTTAATCAAAGAAAAAACAAGATTGCTTGTTGTCAGCGTATTGTAGCTTGTCATTTAGCTTTCCCCTTTAATCAACCACAGTGACGATGACAAAAGAGTGTTCTATCTTCATGACCTTACTTCTTCTACACCTGACTACCTCTCTCTTTATGTGATGACTGCTGTAACCCCGCGGACAGAGTTCTCTGTATTCTATGGCTTCATTTAACTTTTCATAACTCTTGCTTATTCCTTTTCATAACTGTTGTTAATAACTGATTATATATTTTAAAAAACAAACAATTTCAGAGCTTCTCTAAAATATTAACTACAGTTATGCATGTTTGCGTGTGTCAAAACCACAATTGTCTAACAATTTCAAAAATTATAAAACCGAGTAGCTCTAGTCTTTACTACATTTAAACCTGTGAAGACATCCCTCCCTCCCTCCCTCCCTCCCCTCCCTCCCTCCCTCCCTCCCTCCCTCCCTCCCTCCCTCCTCCCTCCCTCCCTCCTCCCTCCTCCCTCCCTCCCTCCCTCCCTCCCTCCCTCCCTCCCTCCCTCCCTCCCTCCCTCCCAAACCTTTCTCTAGGATGATCTCTTCTTTTCTCTATTTCCAGGTCAACTTTCAAAGACTTTTCTGTTAAGTACGGCCGTGACCAGCGCTTCAAGCAAGTGCTGAAGAAGAAAGACCAAGAGCACTTCTTCAACCAATTCATTAATGGGTTAAAGAAGAGAGATAAAGAGAACCGCATGAGGCTGAGGAAGATGAGATGAGGAGGTATGAGGCTGAGGAGGATGAGATGAGGAGGTATGAGGCTGAGGAAGATGAGATGAGGAGGTATGAGGCTGAGGAAGATGAGATGAGGAGGTATGAGGCTGAGGAAGATGAGATGAGGAGGTATGAGGCTGAGGAAGATGAGATGAGGAGGTATGAGGCTGAGGAAGAGGAGATGAGGAGGTATGAGGCTGAGGAAGATGAGATGAGGAGGTATGAGGCTGAGGAAGATGAGATGTGGAGGTATGAGGCTGAGGAAGATGAGATGAGGAGGTATGAGACTGAGGAGGATGAGATGAGGAGGCATGAGGCTGAGGAAGATGAGAAGAGGAGGTATGAGACTGAGGAAGATGAGATGAGGAGGATGAGAAGAGGAGGTATGTGACTGAGGAAGATGAGAAGAGGAGGTATGAGGCTGAGGAAGAGGAGATGAGGAGGCATGAGGCTGAGGAAGATGAGAAGAGGAGGTATGAGACTGAGGAAGATGAGATGAGGAGGATGAGAAGAGGAGGTATGTGACTGAGGAAGATGAGAAGAGGAGGTATGAGGCTGAGGAAGAGGAGATGAGGAGGATGAGGCTGAGGAAGATGAGATGAGGAGGTATGAGGCTGAGGAGGATGAGATGAGGAGGTATGAGGCTGAGGAAGATGAGATGAGGAGGTATGAGGCTGAGGAAGATGAGATGAGGAGGTATGAGGCTGAGGAAGAGGAGATGAGGAGGTATGAGGCTGAGGAAGATGAGATGAGGAGGTATGAGGCTGAGGAGGATGAGATGAGGAGGTATGAGGCTGAGGAGGATGAGATGAGGAGGTATGAGGCTGAGGAAGAGGAGATGGGGAGGTATGAGGCTGAAGAAGAGGAGATGAGGAGGTATGAGGCTGAGGAAGATGAGATGAGGAGGTATGAGGCTGAGGAGGATGAGATGAGGAGGTATGAGGCTGAGGAAGAGGAGATGGGGAGGTATGAGGCTGAGGAAGAGGAGATGAGGAAGATGAGATGAGGAGGATGAGATGAGGAGGTATGAGGCTGAGGAAGATGTGATGAGGAGGTATGAGGCTGAGGAAGAGGAGATGAGGAGGATGAGGCTGAGGAAGAGGAGATGAGGAGGTATGAGGCTGAGGAAGAGGAGATGAGGAGGATGAGGCTGAGGAAGAGGAGATGAGGAGGTATGAGGCTGAGGAAGATGAGATGAGGAGGATGAGGCTGAGGAAGAGGAGATGAGGAGGTATGAGGCTGAAGAAGAGGAGATGAGGAGGTATGAGGCTGAGGAAGATGAGATGAGGAGGTATGTGACTGAGGAAGATGAGATGAGGAGGTATGAGGCTGAGGAAGATGAGATGAGGAGGTATGAGGCTGAGGAAGAGGAGATGAGGAGGTATGAGGCTGAGGAAGATGAGATGAGGAGGTATGAGGCTGAGGAAGATGAGATGAGATGAGGAGGTATGAGGCTGAGGAAGAGGAGATGAGGAGGCATGAGGCTGAGGAAGAGGAGATGAGGAGGTATGAGGCTGAGGAAGATGAGATGAGGAGGTATGTGACTGAGGAAGATGAGATGAGGAGGTATGAGGCTGAGGAAGATGAGATGAGGAGGTATGAGGCTGAGGAAGAGGAGATGAGGAGGTATGAGGCTGAGGAAGATGAGATGAGGAGGTATGAGGCTGAGGAAGATGAGATGAGGAGGTATGAGGCTGAGGAAGATGAGATGAGATGAGGAGGTATGAGGCTGAGGAAGATGAGATGAGGAGGTATGAGGCTGAGGAAGATGAGATTGTGAGGTATGAGACTGAGGAGGATGAGATGAGTAGGTATGAGAATGAGGAAAATGAGATGAGGAGGATGAGGCTGAGGAAGATGAGATGAGGAGGCATGAGGCTGAGGAAGATGAGATTGTGAGGTATGAGACTGAGGAGGATGAGATGAGTAGGTATGAGAATGAGGAAAATGAGATGAGGAGGATGAGGCTGAGGAAGATGAGATGAGGAGGATGAGAAGAGGATGTATGAGGCTGAGGAAGATGAGATGAGGAGGTATGAGGCTGAGTAAGAGGAGATGAGGAGGTATGAGGCTGAGGAAGATGAGATGAGGAGGTATGAGGCTGAGGAAGATGAGATGAGGAGGTATGAGGCTGAGGAAGAGGAGATGAGGAGGTATGAGGCTGAGGAAGATGAGATGAGGAGGTATGAGGCTGAGGAAGATGAGATGAGGAGGTATGAGGCTGAGGAAGATGAGATGAGGAGGCATGAGGCTGAGGAAGATGAGATGAGGAGGTATGAGGCTGAGGAAGAGGAGATGAGGAGGTATGAGGCTGAGGAAGATGAGATGAGGAAGATGAGATGAGGAGGTATGAGACTGAGGAAGAGGAGATGAGGAGGTATGAGGCTGAGGAGGATGAGAAGAGGAGGTATGAGGCTGAGGAAGATGAGAAGAGGAGGTATGAGGCTGAGGAAGAGGAGATGAGGAGGTATGAGGCTGAGGAAGAGGAGATGAGGAGGCATGAGGCTGAGGAAGATGAGATGAGGAGGTATGAGGCTGAGGAAGATGAGATGAGGAGGTATGAGGCTGAGGAAGATGAGATGAGGAGGTATGAGGAAGATGAGATGAGGAGGTATGAGGCTGAGGAAGATGAGATGAGGAGGTATGAGGCTGAGGAAGATGAGATGAGGAGGTATGAGGCTGAGGAAGATGTGATGAGGAGGTATGAGGCTGAGGAAGATGAGATGAGGAGGTATGAGGCTGAGGAAGATGAGATGAGGAGGTATGAGGCTGAGGAAGATGAGATGAGGAGGTATGAGGCTGAGGAAGATGAGATGAGGAGGTATGAGGCTGAGGAAGATGTGATGAGGAGGTATGAGGCTGAGGAAGATGAGATGGGGAGGTATGAGGCTGAGGAGGATGAGAAGAGGAGGTATGAGGCTGAGGAAGATGAGAAGAGGAGGTATGAGGCTGAGGAAGATGAGATGCGGAGGTATGAGGCTGAGGAAGATGAGATGAGGAGGCATGAGGCTGAGGAAGATGAGAAGAGGAGGTATGAGACTGAGGAGGATGAGATGAGGAGGATGAGAAGAGGAGGTATGAGGCTGAGGAAGATGAGATGAGGAGGCATGAGGCTGAGGAAGATGAGAAGAGGAGGTATGAGGCTGAGGAAGATGAGATGCGGAGGTATGAGGCTGAGGAAGATGAGATGAGGAGGCATGAGGCTGAGGAAGATGAGATGCGGAGGTATGAGGCTGAGGAAGATGAGAAGAGGAGGTATGAGACTGAGGAAGATGAGAAGAGGAGGTATGAGACTGAGGAAGATGAGATGAGGAGGTATGTGACTGAGGAAGATGAGAAGAGGAGGTATGAGGCTGAGGAAGATGAGAAGAGGAGGTATGAGGATGAGGAAGATGAGATGAGGAGGATGAGAAGAGGAGGTATGAGGCTGAGGAAGATGAGATGAGGAGGCGTCAGGCTGTGAAATAGGCCTCTCAGAATACAGAATACCGTGAATGGATAGATAGAGCTGTCTGATAAATGAGACGGCAGTTTCATGGGGAACATAAAGAAACAAAGGAACCGGATCCCTGTGGAATCAGTCTAAAAGGGGAGAAAGCAGTCAGTCATTTGCCTCCAGATTTATATTCAGCTGGGTCAGAGATGGCTTGGCTCCACATGCTAAGCAGGTAATCCAGCTAACTCTCAGAAATGGAATACTGTTTCATATTGAAGCTACTGTATATATTGAAATTCAACATTTCACATGTTTTGAGTCACAGTGACAAACATGAATTGAGCACCATTTCTGTATTTATTTTGTGTTTTCACATGACCTGTATGTAGATATCAATGTGTGTACACAATCACACAGCCCACTGCACAATTATAAAAGACATCATGTACATATACAGAAAACAATCCTGCTAAGCAATTGGTATTTTCTAACTATTTCAAACAAGGTTCTCCACAGCATCTGTGAGAATCAATGGATGGTAATTGTGTATTGATGGATTTTGTAAATGCCCCCCAACCCCCCAAAAAAAAAAGTTATGTTGTGTTTATTATGATGTGGGTTCTTCTTATGATGTAAAAGGATAAGTTAAAGTTGCTTAATTGTCATTTAAACCGTCGTTAATGTGAAAGTCATACGTAGTGCATTCTCTGTAACAGGTCGAAGACGTTGTGTGAAGATTCTAAAGGACTGTTCATTTGGTTCTGAACATTGGGATTTTACAGATAATATAGTTTACTGTACAAAACAGTGTCTTAAAATGTGTGTTATATGTTGTTTTTTCTCATTTATTTATTTTAATTTAAACATGCAATGTTTGTGGGATTGTGAGTTTGATTAATTAAAACCTTCTAAAATGGACCTTTTCGATCAGGTGGGTTCTTCTGAATGATACAATAGCTTTCATAGTTAGATGGAGAACAAGATCTTTTGGGGTCCTTCCATAGCATCTTCATAACCACAATATGCATGGATGGGCACAGTAGAATGGAGTTTGAAGATTGACAATACATGTCACATATAATCTAAGGATGGACCCTAGAAGTGTATCTCTAACTCTGTTTATACCTGGTGCTAACATGTGGTTGTCATTATCCCATCGAGATGATCGAAATCACTGTCCGATCAAGATTTATCACGTCTATGCTTGCCGTTAAAATGCATGTTTTATGGTCCAAAGTAGTGTGTTTGAGAGTACATCTATCTATAGAGTAGTTTACATCTATCTATATTTTACATCTATCTATAGTTTACATCTATCTATAGAGTACATCTATCTATAGTTTACATCTATCTATAGAGTACATCTATCTATAGTTTACATCTATCTATAGAGTACATCTATCTATAGTTTACATCTATCTATAGTTTACATATATCTATAGAGTAGTTTACATCTATCTATAGAGTAGTTTACATCTATCTATAGAGTACATTTATCTATAGTTTACATCTATCTATAGTTTACATCTATCTATAGTTTACATATACCTATAGAGTAGTTTACATCTATCTATAGAGTACATCTATCTATAGTTTACATCTATCTATAGAGTACATCTATCTATAGTTTACATCTATCTATAGTTTACATCTATCTATAGAGTAGTTTACATCTATCTATAGAGTAGTTTACATCTATCTATAGAGTACATTTATCTATAGTTTACATCTATCTATAGTTTACATCTATCTATAGTTTACATCTATCTGTAGTTTACATCTATCTATAGTTTACATCTATCAATAGTTTACATATATCTATAGAGTAGTTTACATCTATCTATAGAGTACATCTATCTATAGTTTACATCTATCTATAGAGTACATCTATCTATAGTTTACATCTATCTATAGTTTACATATATCTATAGAGTAGTGTACATCTATCTATAGTTTACATCTATTTATAGTTTACAAATATCTATAGAGTAGTTTACATCTGTCTATAGAGTAGTTTACATCCATCTATAGTTTACATCTATCTATAGTTTACATCTATCTATAGAGTAGTTTACATCTATCTATAGAGTAGTTTACATCTATCTATAGAGTAGTTTACATATATCTCTAGTTAACATCTATCTCTAGTTTAAATCTATCTATAGTTTAAATCTATCTATAGTTTAAATCTATCTATTGTTTACATCTATCTATTGTTTACATCTATCTATTGTTTACATCTATCTATAGAATACATCTATCTATAGTTTACATATGTCTATACTTTTATTTATTTTACCTTTATTAAAAAAAAGTCAAGTCAGTTTAAGAACAAATTCTTATTTTCAATGACGGCCTGGGAACAGTGGGGTTAACTGCCTATTCAGGGGCAGAACGACAGATCTGTACCTTGTCAGCTTGGGGGTTTGAACTTGCAACCTACCGGTTACTAGTCCAACGCTCTAACCACTAGGCTACCCTGCCTCCCCATCTAGAGTACATCTATCTATATAATTTGTGGGCAGAACTGAAAAAGTGTGTGCGAGGAAGCAGGCCACAAACCTGACTCAGCTACACCAGCTCTGCCAGGAGGAATGGCCCACAACTCACCCAACCCACCGTGGGAAGCCTGTGGAAGGACACCCAAAACGCTTGACCCAAGCCAAACCAATCAAAGGCAATGTTACCAAATACCAACTGAGCGCACGTAAACCTCTGACCTACTGGGAATGCGATGAAAGCAACAAAAGCCGATCAAGTCATTCTCTCCCCTATTATTCTGACATTCCACATTCCCAAAACAAAGCCGTGATTCCATCCGACCCAAGACAGGAACTGTGAAAAACTGAGTTCAAATGCATTTGGCCAAGGTGCATGCAAACCTCCGACCTCAACTCTATACTTTATACTAATACGAATGCTCAGAGAGGTAATAATTAATAATAATTATAAAATAAAAATAATTAAAAAGTTGGGTCCAAATTATTGCCAGCCTTTTTTAACAGTTCAGTAAGGATAATGATACAGAGACTTTTTCTAAAATGTTTTATGAGATTGGAGAACAAACACATTGGGATGAGATCTTAGACCAGTCCTCCATACAGAATCTTTACACATCCTTGATATAGATGAGCAGTATATTGGGGGGGGGGGTTAGACCAGTCCTCCATACAGAATCTTTACACATCCTTGATATAGATGAGCAGTACACTGGGGGGGGGTGTTAGACCAGTCCTCCATACAGAATCTTTACACATCCTTGATATGGATGAGCAGTACACTGGGGGGGTGTTAGACCAGTCCTCCATACAGAATCTTTACACATCCTTGATATGGATGAGCAGTACACTGGGGGGGTGTTAGACCAGTCCTCCATACAGAATCTTTACACATCCTTGATATAGATGAGCAGTACATTGGGGGGGGGTGTTAGACCAGTCCTCCATACAGAATCTTTACACATCCTTGATATAGATGAGCAGTACATTGGGGGGGGGTGTTAGACCAGTCCTCCATACAGAATCTTTACACATCCTTGATATAGATGAGCAGTACATTGGGGGGGGGGTGTTAGACCAGTCCTCCATACAGAATCTTTACACATCCTTGATATAGATGAGCAGTACATTGGGGGGGGGTTAGACCAGTCCTCCATACAGAATCTTTCCACATCCTTGATATAGATGAGCAGTACATTGGGGGGGGGGGGGGTGTTAGACCAGTCCTCCATACAGAATCTTTCCACATCCTTGATATAGATGAGCAGTACATTGGGGGGGGGGGGTTAGACCAGTCCTCCATACAGAATCTTTACACATCCTTGATATAGATGAGCAGTACATTGGGGGGGGGGTGTTAGACCAGTCCTCCATACAGAATCTTTCCACATCCTTGATATAGATGAGCAGTACATTGGGGGGGTGTTAGACCAGTCCTCCATACAGAATCTTTACACATCCTTGATATAGATGAGCAGTACATTGGGGGGGTGTTAGACCAGTCCTCCATACAGAATCTTTACACATCCTTGATATAGATGAGCAGTACATTGGGGGGGGGGGGTGTTAGACCAGTCCTCCATACAGAATCTTTCCACATCCTTGATATAGATGAGTAGTACATTGGGGGGGGGGGGGGTTAGACCAGTCCTCCATACAGAATCTTTACACATCCTTGATATAGATGAGCAGTACATTGGGGGGGGGGGGTGTTAGACCAGTCCACCATACAGAATCTTTACACATCCTTGATATAGATGAGCAGTACATTGGGGGGGTGTTAGACCAGTCCTCCATACAGAATCTTTACACATCCTTGATATAGATGAGCAGTACATTGGGGGGTGTTAGACCAGTCCTCCATACAGAATCTTTACACATCCTTGATATAGATGAGTAGTACATTGGGGGGTGTTAGACCAGTCCTCCATACAGAATCTTTCCACATCCTTGATATAGATGAGCAGTACATTGTGGGGGGGTGTTAGACCAGTCCTCCATACAGAATCTTTACACATCCTTGATATAGATGAGTAGTACATTGGGGGGGTGTTAGACCAGTCCTCCATACAGAATCTTTACACATCCTTGATATAGATGAGCAGTACATTGGGGGGTTAGACCAGTCCTCCATACAGAATCTTTACACATCCTTGATATAGATGAGCAGTACATTGGGGGGGTGTTAGACCAGTCCTCCATACAGAATCTTTACACATCCTTGATATAGATGAGCAGTACATTGGGGGGGGGGGTTAGACCAGTCCTCCATACATAATCTTTACACATCCCTGATATAGATGAGCAGTACATTGGGGGGGTGTTAGACCAGTCCTCCATACATAATCTTTACACATCCTTGATATAGATGAGCAGTATATTGGGGGGGGAGTTAGACCAGTCCTCCATACAGAATCTTTACACATCCTTGATATAGATGAGCAGTACATTGTGGGGGGGGGGGTGTTAGACCAGTCCTCCATACAGAATCTTTACACATCCTTGACATCCTTCATCTGCTCTTATGGACGGCCCTCTTCAATTCAAACCACAGCTTTTCAATAGCATGGCAGCAACACATGACAACACAGCATGGTAGCGACACAACATGACAACAACATCGTAGCAACACAACATGACAACAACATCGTAGCAACACAACATGGCAGCAGCACACCATGGTAGCAGCACAAAACAGGGTACAAACTGCAGCTAGCGACTGGAACGAGCTGCAACAAACACTCAAACTGGACAGTTCTCTAACTCTCTTCATTCAAAAACTCAATCATGGACACTTACTGACAGTTGTGGTGTCACGTTCTGACCTTTATTTCCTTTGTTTTGTCATTATTTAGTATGGTCAGGGCGTGAGTTGGGGCGGGCAGTCTATGTTTGTTTTTCTATGATTTGGGTATTTCTATGTTTCGGCCTAGTATGGTTCTCAATCAGAGGCAGGTGTCATTAGTTGTCTCTGATTGAGAATCATACTTCGGTAGCCTGGGTTTCACCGTGTGTTTGTGGGTGATTGTTCCTGTCTCTGCACCAGATAGGGCTGTGTTGGTTGTTTCATGTATAGTGTCTTTTTAAATGAAACATGAATAACCACCACGCTGCGTTTTGCTCCGCCTCTCCTTCAGGTAAAGAAAACCGTTACATGTGGCTGCTTTGCGTGATGTATTGTTGTCTCTACCTTCTTACCCTTTTCTGTTGTCTGTGCCCAATAATGTTTCTGACTAATTCACCCACATTTTTAACACAAAGTTTACAACTTCTGTCGTTACGGAGTTTGTGAAAAGAATGTAATCAAAAGATTACCTAAGAAATTATCACTTTGAAAAAACAATTTGACATGTCCCCAAACCGTAACTAAACTGCTAAACTGTCTCTTTGACCCATCAACTTGAAACTGATTGGCTTACAGGACACCAAAATAAGGTCTAACACAACACGTGTTGATATTGCCAAAAACATGGAAACAGGAAGCAATTCAGTTGTGAACCTAAACACTGTTTGCATTTATGCTAAGACCTCTCAAGCATAGGTTGACAAAAAATAAGAAATGCAATATATGCAGAAAACCCAAGATGTTGTTATGAGTCGCCACTGTCTGGGGAAGTGGCAAAGTCATTGACCCTGCCCATTTCGACCATTTTTCTTCTTAAAATCTCATTTTAATCCTAAATCTTACCTTAACCACACTGCTAACCTTATGCCTAACCCAAACCTTAAATTGAAGACCAAAATGCTCATTTTTATTTTAGAAAATGTTAACGATATAGCTAATTTTGAATTTGCCGCTCGTCCATCTAGTGGCATCCTTAATTATGGAGCCAAACTTCGAACTGAATGGCCCACAGGCCACCACAATAAGCACCTACATTTAAAAGCTCAGTCCTGCCACTCTTTTGAGGTAGAGCTACTAGGGTAAATAAAGTCCTGTTCACAATTTTGTTTTTCAAATCGGTTTTGGAATACTGACTGTCCAAACAGCAAGTTACAAGTGAACAAATCAGATATGACTGTAGCCATTTACTGACACGGCTACGCTAGTTGTCATGGTAACGGCGAGTGTGTGTGCAGTAGGGGTGTAATGGACCGTAGTTGATGCGTACAGATCACCCCCCCACGGTTCGGCAGACATGTTTAACCGTCACAGTGTCAAATACAGTTTCACTGACACTGTTACCTTTTTAAAAGGACCTGTGGTTGCAACACCAATCTAATCTAAGCCAGATGTGGCCGTACACAGGCCACAATTAAGTCACGAAGATAATGGTGGCGCACGGCCGAGGGGAGTCAATCATCTACATAGGAAGGAGGGAACATGTCTGGTGGAAATGTATACATACTGATGTCCTGAACAAGAAGGGCAGTTCTCCCATGGAGTTGCTCGGCTTGGTTACTTTCTGTAATAAAGAAGTCTGTTTGAATTCACAAGCTACGGTATCTGAGAAATATTTGATTCAATATTTCCCATGACACTATCTATCTATAGAATACATCTATCTATAGAATACATCTATCTATAGTTTACACTTATCCATAGTTTACACTTATCCATAGAGTACATCTGCCTATAGAGTACATCTGCCTATAGAGTACATGTAATGGCGTTCTTCGTTTGTCGCAAGAAAGTCGGACCGAAATGCAGCGTGTTGGTTACTCATGTCTTTAATGAAACAAATGACGATACATGAAATAACTTATAAATACAAAAACAACAAACGGAACGTGAAAAACCTATACAGCCTGTCTGGTGAACACTAACACAGAGACAGGAACAATCACCCACGAAATACAAAGTGAAACCCAGGCTACCTAAATACGGTTCCCAATCAGAGACAACGATAATCACCTGACTCTGATTGAGAACCGCCTCAGGCAGCCAAACCTATGCAACACCCCTACTCAGCCGCAATCCCAATAACTAAAAAACCCCACTACGAAATACAAAAACATAAACCCATGTCACACCCTGGCCTGACCAACTAATTAACGAAAACACAAAATACTAAGACCAAGGTGTGACATTACATATATGTATAGAGTACATCTATCTATAGAGTACATCTGTCTATAAAATGCCCTGCATGCATTTATTGTGTCAGTCTGTCTGAACACAATATTCAGGACATGCATTAAGGATGAGGCAACCCATAAAGGGACTGACAATGACATGCTACCACTAGGGATATGAGTCTGGCTGGGATGCATGGTCGGTGCTTGGAACATATTCTTTAACCTGATGAGAGAGAGAGAGAGAGAGAGACCATTATAGGTCGAGAGAGAGACCATTATAGGTCCAGAGAGAGAGAGGCAATTATAGGTCCATAGAGAGAGAGAGACCATTATAGGTCCATAGAGAGAGAGAGACCATTATAGGTCCTTAGAGAGAGAGAGAGACCATTATAAGTCCTTAGAGAGAGAGAGAGACCATTATAGGTCCATAGAGAGAGAGAGGCCATTATAGGTCCATAGAGAGAGGCCATTATAGGTCCATAGAGAGAGAGGCCATTATAGGTCCATAGAGAGAGAGGCCATTATAGGTCCATAGAGAGAGAGAGGCCATTATAGGTCCATAGAGAGAGAGACCATTATAGGTCCATAGAGAGAGAGACCATTATAGGTCCATAGAGAGAGAGAGACCATTATAGGTCCATAGAGAGAGAGACACCATTATAGGTCCATAGAGAGAGAGACACCATTATACGTCCATAGAGAGAGAGACACCATTATACGTCCATAGAGATAGAGAAACCATTATACGTCCTTGGAGAGAGAGAAACCATTATACGTCCTTGGAGAGAGAGAAA
The DNA here is from genome assembly GCF_036934945.1 of Oncorhynchus masou masou. NCBI lineage: Eukaryota > Metazoa > Chordata > Actinopteri > Salmoniformes > Salmonidae > Oncorhynchus > Oncorhynchus masou. The sequence goes on from NC_088235.1 coordinate 4,880,106, forward strand.
CCATTATACGTCCTTAGAGAGAGAGAGAAACCATTATACGTCCTTAGAGAGAGAGACCATTATACGTCCTTAGAGAGAGAGAGAGACCATTATAGGTCCATAGAGAGAGAGAGACCATTATAGGTCCATAGAGAGAGAGAGATAGAGAGACCGTTATAGGTCCATAGAGAGACCGTTATAGGTCCATAGAGAGACCGTTATAGGTCCATAGAGAGACCGTTATAGGTCCATAGAGAGACCGTTATAGGTCCATAGAGAGACCGTTATAGGTCCATAGAGAGACCGTTATAGGTCCATAGAGAGACCGTTATAGGTCCATAGAGAGACCGTTATAGGTCCATAGAGAGACCGTTATAGGTCCATAGAGAGACCGTTATAGGTCCATAGAGAGACCGTTATAGGTCCATAGAGAGACCGTTATAGGTCCATAGAGAGAGAGAGGCCGTTATAGGTCCATAGAGAGAGAGAGGCCGTTATAAGTCCATAGAGAGAGAGAGAGGCCGTTATAAGTCCATAGAGAGAGAGAGAGACCATTATAGGTCCATAGAGAGAGAGAACGAGAGAGATCGAGAGACCATTATAAGTCCATACAGAGAGACAATTATAAGTCCATAGAGTCATTGTAGAATAATAGTGAAGACAACAAAACTGTGAAATAACACATACTGTATGAAATCATGTAGTAACCAAAAATGTTAAACAAATATATTTGAGATTCTTCAAAGTAGGCACCTGTCGTGTCTTTGGCTATGCCGGATTAAATGATATGACATGCTATTAAAATCACCTGATTGAGCTAATCATGTAAATGTAATTAACTAGAGAGTCGGGCACCACAAAATAATATTTATAGAGCTGTTATCTTCCGAATAAACTCTTAAAGACCTAGTAATATTTTACATCAATAGCAGTCAATATTAATCGTCACCTTTAAGTGATATTAATCGTCACCTTTAAGTGGATTAAGTGATATGACATGCTATTCTATAAAATCATTTCTCCGTAATTAATATTACCTGATTGAGCTAATCATGTAAATGTAATTAACTAGAGAGTCGGGCACCACAAAATAATATTTATAGAGCTGTTATCTTCCGAATAAACTCTTAAAGACCAAGTAATATTTTACATCAATAGCAGTAAAGTTGTAAATTCTTGGTTATCTGCAAGAACCCTGGCTAACAATTTGAATCAGCAATATAAAATTGGGTTTAATTATTTATTTACTAAATAGCTAACTAATCACACAGAATTACACATACACATAATTAAATCATAACTTGATTACAAATGACGTCATAAAGGAAAACAGATATGACAGCTGGTTACACAAAGGAAAAGGGCTGGGTTTAGTGAAAGAGTGGGGAGACTGAGGAACAAAGGGAAGAAGCTGTGCTATCGTAAATACAGTATCTGATGCATTTTAAATTACCACCCATTTGGAAAAGGAAAATGCAATAAATATTTACTCTGAGCTGCACTTCAGTAGGTTGGTGGTAGATGGAAGACCGTGTTGCCAAACCGAGTCCTTTGTCCTTTGAAGAATGTCTCTGGTGGTCAATTGGATACATTGTAGTAACGTCATTGTGTGATAGATGGGATACTCTGTCTGTTCCTTCCTAACCTGCGTTTGGAGCTGCTGTTGCTAACTAAACGACTAGGGGGTATCACTTCTGTAGTGAATAAGAGTTCAAAGTTCATACCATTCGCAACCAAAGCTCACGCTGATGTTGGCTTTGTTCTGTAGTTATTATCTGAACCATTCTGACATAGGACCGTCGTCCCCACATCTTCGGAACAGGAAGTTCTGTTGTCATCAAGGCTTTATATAGGAAGGGAGAAGAGGGCGTGTTTGAAAAGTTTTATAGCCCATTACCCTTCACAGAGGCGGGCCACTGAGTGAGCAGCCCTAACTTATGAAAACCCACATCTCACATTTTAGAAGCTAAAATCACATTTCATCCCATCACAAATAATTTCATATTCAAACATTTAAATTGAACAACAATTCCATGTGAATCCGATAACTCTGATGTGTAGACTTCCCACTGTAGAGTTTATGTCATCTTATCATTGATTAGAATGCCTCAGATGACGACCGAACTGACATCATATTCAGTAAGTACCACCGCATATGTTCAATTGTTCGGATTACCAAAATATAGTTCATTTCCCCCCACCTACTGATGTTCCCAGAATCTCTTTGTTAACCAAGGGCTTTTTAAATGTAACCTCAGTAGGTTAGAGAGAGGAAAAAGGGGGGAAGAGGTATTTATGACTGTCATAAACCTATACCCCAGGCCAACGTCATGACACACCCTTTGCCTTGATGACAGCTTTGCACACTCTTGGCATTCTCTCAACAAGCTTCACCTGGAATGCTTGCATCTTCTGCTTGCATTTTCTTGCTTCATCTTCTGCACATCCTACTATTCCAGTGTTTAATTGCTATATTGTAATTACTTCACCACCCTGGCCTATGTATTGCCTTACCTCTCTTATCCTAACTCATTTGCAAATGCTGTATATCGATTTTTCTACTGTATTATTTATTGTATGTTTGTCTATACCGTAACTCTGTTTTGTTGTATGTGTCAAACTGCGTTGCTTTACCTTGGCCAGGTCGCAGTCGCAAATGAGAACTTGTTCTCAACTGGCCTACCTGGTTAAATAAAGGTGTTCTCAACTGGCCTACCTGGTTAAATAAAGGTGAAATAAAAAAAGATGCTTTCCAACAATCTTGAAGAAGTTCCCACATATGTTGAGCACTTGTTTGCTGCTTTTCCTTCACTCTGTGGTCAGACTCATCCCAAACCATCTCAATTGGGTTGAGGTTGGGTAATTGTGGAGGCCAGGTCATCTGATGCAGCACTCCATCCATCCTTCTTGGACAAATAACCCTTACACAGCCCGGAGGTGTGTTGGGTTAATGTCCTGTTGAATCACAAATGATAGTCCAAAACCAGATGGGATGACATATCGGTGCAAATTGTTGTGGTAGCCATGCTGGTTATGTGTGCCTTGAATTCTGAATGAATCACAGTGTGTCACCAGCAATGCATCCCAACACCCTCACACCTCCTCTTCCATGCTTCACGGTGGGAACCACACATGCCACGATCATCCGTTCACCTACTCTGCGTCTCATAAAGACAAGGAGGTTGGAACCAAAAATCAAACATTTGGACTCATCAGACCAAAGGACAGATGTCCACTGGTCTAATGTCAATTGCACGTGTTTCTTTTCCCAAACAAGTCTATTCTTCTTATCGGTGTCCTTCAGCAGTGGTTTCTTTGCAGCAATTCGACCATGAAGGCCTGATTCACGCAGTCTCCTCTGAGCAGTTGATGTTGAGATGTGTCTGTTACTTGAAGATTTTATTTGGGCTGCAATTTCTGAGGCTGGTAACTCTAAGGAACTTATCCTCTGCAGCAGAGGTAACTTTGAGTCTTCCTTTCCTGTGGCGGTCCTCATGAGAGCCAGTTTCATAATATCACTTGATGTTTTTTGCAACTGCACTTGAAGAAACTTTAAAAGTTCTTGAAATTTTCCGGATTGACTGACCTTCATGTTTCTCATTGCATATTTGAGCTGTTGTTGCCATAATGTGGACCTGTTCTTTAACCAAATAGGGCTATCTTCTGTATACCACCCTTACCTTGTCACAACACAACTGAATGGCACAAATTAACCTTTAACAAGGCACACCTGTTTATTGAAATGCATTCCAGGTGACTACCTCATGAAGCTTGTTAAGAGAATGCCAAGAGTGTGCAAAGCTGTTATCAAAGCAAAGGGTGTCTATGAAGAATCTCAAATGTACAATATATTTTGATTTTGTTTAACTTTTTTTGATTACTATATGATTCCATATGTGTTATTTCATAGTTTTGATGTCTTCACTATTATTCTACAATGTAAAAAAAAATAAAAAATAAACCTTTTAATGAGTAGGTGTGTCCAAAGTTTTGACTGGTAATGTCACACCATGACCATAGAGAGCTTTTTTCTCTCTATGTTGGTTAGATGTGTTAGATGTGTGATTTAAGGATGGATTATCTAGGTGAATTATATTTCTATGTTGGCCTAGTATGGTTCCCATTCAGGGGCAGCTGTTTATCGTTGTCTCTGATTAGGGATCATATTTAGGTAGCCATTTTTCCCATTGTGCTTTGTGGGATTTTGTCTATGTATAGTGGCCAGTGAGCATTATATTAGCGGCACGGTTCAGTTTGTTCTTTAAAGTTTTTCTATTCCAAAATAAAAGGCACCATGTTTTGCATCTTGGTCCACTCCTTATAACGATCGTGACAGAAGATCCCACCACAAACGGACCAAGCAGCATGGCCAGGAGAAGACATCCTGGACATGGGAGGAGACAATGGCAGGAGACAAAAGCCTTCCATGGAAGCAGACGCAGGAGGATCAACGGCGACTCCGAAGTTCACTACCACAACGGAGGCCCGAGAGGCAGCCCCAATAATATTTTGGGGAAGGCACACAGGTTGGTCGGCAAATCCGAGGGGCGAGTCTGCGGGCGAAGAGGAATATTGGGATAGACTGAGCGAGGAGTATTGTCAGATAGTTGAGGGGAGTGATGAGGTAGAGTGGATGTTTTGGTGTCTGGTGACAGTCGCCGTGAGTCAGGCACCATGTTTTGCAGTGATACGCAATGTGTCTCAGTGCGCATCTACAGCCCGGTGCGTTCCGTGCCAGCTCCTCGCACTTGCCGTGCGAACGTGAGCATCCAGCCAGGATGGGTTGCGCCGGCTCAGCGCTCCTGGTCGCCAGTACGCCTCCTCGGTCCAGGATATCCTGCGCCGGCTCTACGCACTCTATCGCCAGTGCGCCATCACAGCCCAGTGCGTCCTGTGCCAACGCCCCACACTTGCCGTGCGAACGTGAGCATCCAGCCAGGATGGGTTGCGCCGGCTCAGCGCTCCTGGTCGCCAGTACGCTCGGTCCAGGATATCCTGCGCCGGCTCCACGCACTGTATCGCCAGTGCGCCATCACAGCCCAGTGCACTGTATCGCCAGTCCTGTGCCAACGCCCCACACTTGCCGGGCTAAAGTGAGCATCCAGTCAGGACGCGTTGTGCCAGCTCTACGCTCAAGACCTCCAGTGAGTCTCCACGGCACAGTATATCCTGCACCGGCCATACATACTGTGTCTCCAGTGCACCTCCAAAGTCCAGTACGTCCTATGCCTCTTCCCTGCACTGGCCCTTAGGTGCGTGTCATCAGCCCGGTGCCACCTGTACCGGTCCCACGCATCAGGCCTCGAGTGCGCCTCCACAGTCCAGAGCTTCCGACGACAGTTCCCAGTCCAGAGCTTCTGGAAACAGTTCTATGTTAGCCTAGTATGGTTCCCAATCAGAGGCAGTTGTTTAATCGTTGTATCTGATTGTGGATCATATTTAGACAGCCATTTTCCCATTATGCTTTGTGGGTTCTTATCTGTGAGCATTATAATAGCACCATGTTTTGTTTGTTTGTTCTGTTGTTTTGTTCTTTAAAGTTGTTCTATTCCTAAATAAAGAATGGAAACATACCACGCTACATCTTGGTCCACTCCTTATAACGATCGTGACAGATACTGTATGGTTTTGGTTCTGATAGAGCACGACAGTGGAACTAAACTCATGGGGTATTTAAAAGTTGTGTTCTCCAAGATTCAGTGGCAACATATCATTAATTTATATGTCAAAAAATTGATGTAACAACTGCAGATTTCCCATTTTAAATGTCCTATTACATTTTATCGAAACAATTTCATCCCCCGGCCGCGCTATTAGGCAATTCTCTAGAATATATCTACCCTGGCTGCCTCAGCAACATCATTATCCTGCCACTAGAAACAAATATAATTTTACTGTCTGTAATAGCTAGGTGTTATCTTAGCTCTCCCCAAGCCCTGACAGGGACAGAACAGGAGAGAAGAGCAGGAGAGAAAATTGCCTCAGCCTGGTAAGTAGAGACAGGCTGCTTCATAAATGGCACCCTATTTTCTAAATAGTGCACTACTTTTGGCCAGGGTCCATAGGGCTCTGGTAAAATGTAGTGCACTCTGTATGGAATAGGGTTCCATTTGGGAAGCAGACACAATAGAGTGGTTCAGGACTTCTTGTAATCTCAAGTCAGCTATTAAGGTGCATAGTGCCTTATGCTCCTTTTGATGAAAGGAAAGATTTCCCTGACTCTGTTCTCTCTCTGTACTGAGACACTCTGTTCTCTCTGTTCTCTCTCTGTACTGAGACACTCTGTTCTCTCTGTTCTCTCTCTGTACTGAGACACTCTGTTCTCTCTCTGGGTAATGACATTAACTAACTGTTTTAGACTGGGTAATGACATTAACTAACTGTTTTAGACTGGGTAATGACATTAACTAACTGTTTTAGACTGGGTAATGACATTAACTAACTGTTTTAGACTGGGCAATGACATTAACTAACTGTTTTAGACTGGGTAATGACATTAACTAACTGTTTTAGACTGGGTAATGACATTAACTAACTGTTTTAGACTGGGTAATGACATTAACTAACTGTTTTAGACTGGGTAATGACATTGACTGGGTAATGACATTGACTGGGTAATGACATTGACTGGGTAATGACATTGACTGGGTCCTGACATTGACTGGGTCCTGACATTGACTGGGTCCTGACATTGACTGGGTAATGACATTGACTGGGTAATGACATTGACTGGGTAATGACATTGACTGGATGGCTGGAACAACTGTTGACAACATTCTCAATCCTTTGCTTGTGAGATTGGTATAGTAGTGGTAGTGGTTATACAGTGGGTATAGTAGTGGTAGTGATTACAGTAGCGGTTAAACAGTGGGTATAGAAGTGGTAGTGGTTACAGTAATGGTTATACAGTGGGTATAGAAGTGGTAGTGGTTACAGTAGTGGTTATACAGTGGGTATAGTAGTGGTAGTGTTTACAGTAGCAGTTATACAGTGGGTATAGTAGTGGTTATACAGTGGGTATAGTAGTGATAGTGGTTATACAGTGGGTATAGTAGTGGTTACAGTAGTGGTTATATAGTGGGTATAGTAGTGGTAGTGGTTATACTTTGGGTAAAGTAGTGGTAGTGGTTACAGTAGTGGTTATACAGTGGGTATAGTAGTGGTTATACAGTGGGTTTAGTAGTGGTTACAGTAGTGGTTATATAGTGGTTACAGTACTGGTTATATAGTGGTTACAGTAGTGGTTATACAGTGGGTATAGTAGTGGTTAAAGTACTGGTTATACAGTGGGCATAGTAGTGGTAGTGGTTACAGTAGTTGTTATACAGTGGGTATAGTAGTGGTTATAGTAGTGGGTTTAGTAGTGGTTACAGTAGTGGTTATACAGTGGGTATAGTAGTGGTTACAGTAGTGGTTATACAGTGGGTATAGTAGTGGTAGTGGATACAGTAGTGGTTATGCAGTGGGTATAGTAGTGGTTACAGTAGTGGTTATATAGTGGGTATAGTAGTGGTTATATAGTGGGTATAGTAGTGGTTATGCAGTGGGTTAAGTAGTGGTAGTGGTTACAATAGTGGTTATATAGTGGGTATAGTAGTGGTAGTGGTTATACAGTGGGTATAGTAGTGGTAGTGGTTACAGTAGTGGTTATACAGGGGGTACAGTAGTGGTAGTGGTTACAGTAGTGGTTATGCAGTGGGTATAGTAGTGGTTACAGTAGTGGTTATACAGTGGGTATAGTAGTGGTAGTGGTTATACAGTGGGTATAGTAGTGGTAGTGGTTATACAGTGGGTATAGTAGTGGTAGTGGTTACAGTAGTGGTTATGCAGTGGGTATAGTAGTGGTTACAGTAGTAGTTATACAGTGGGTATAGTAGTGGTTATGCAGTGGGTATAGTAGTGGTTAGAGTAGTGGTTATACAGTGGGTACAGTAGTGGTAGTGGTTACAGTAGTGGTTATGCAGTGGGTATAGTAGTGGTAGTGGTTACAGTAGTGGTTATACAGTGGGTATAGTAGTGGTTATGCAGTGGGTATAGTAGTGGTTACAGTAGTGGTTATACAGTGGGTACAGTAGTGGTAGTGGTTACAGTAGTGGTTATGCAGTGGGTATAGTAGTGGTTACAGTAGTGGTTATTCAGTGGGTATAGTAGTGGTAGTGGTTATACAGTGGGTATAGTAGTGGTAGTGGTTACAGTAGTGGTTATACAGTGGGTATAGTAGTGGTAGTGGTTACAGTAGTGGTTATGCAGTGGGTATAGTAGTGGTAGTGGTTACAGTAGTAGTTATACAGTGGGTATAGTAGTGGTTATGCAGTGGGTATAGTAGTGGTTACAGTAGTGGTTATACAGTGGGTACAGTAGTGGTAGTGGTTACAGTAGTGGTTATGCAGTGGGTATAGTAGTGGTAGTGGTTACAGTAGTGGTTATACAGTGGGTATAGTAGTGGTTATGCAGTGGGTATAGTAGTGGTTACAGTAGTGGTTATACAGTGGGTACAGTAGTGGTAGTGGTTACAGTAGTGGTTATGCAGTGGGTATAGTAGTGGTTACAGTAGTGGTTATTCAGTGGGTATAGTAGTGGTAGTGGTTATACAGTGGGTATAGTAGTGGTAGTGGTTACAGTAGTGATTATACAGTGGGTATAGTAGTGGTAGTGGTTACAGTAGTGGTTATGCAGTGGGTATAGTAGTGGTAGTGGTTACAGTAGTAGTTATACAGTGGGTATAGTAGTGGTTATGCAGTGGGTATAGTAGTGGTTACAGTAGTGGTTATACAGTGGGTACAGTAGTGGTAGTGGTTACAGTAGTGGTTATGCAGTGGGTATAGTAGTGGTTATGCAGTGGGTATAGTAGTGGTTACAGTAGTGGTTATACAGTGGGTACAGTAGTGGTAGTGGTTACAGTAGTGGTTATGCAGTGGGTATAGTAGTGGTTACAGTAGTGGTTATACAGTGGGTACAGTAGTGGTAGTGGTTACAGTAGTGGTTATGCAGTGGGTATAGTAGTGGTTATTCAGTGGGTATAGTAGTGGTAGTGGTTATACAGTGGGTATAGTAGTGGTAGTGGTTACAGTAGTGGTTATATAGTGGGTATAGTAGTGGTTACACAGTGGGTATAGTAGTGGTAGTGGTTACAGTAGTGGTTATATAGTGGGTATCGTAGTGGTAGTGGTTACAGTAGTGGTTATACAGTGGGTATAGTAGTGGTTATACAGTGGGTATAGTAGTGGTAGGGATTACAGTAGTGGTTATACAGTGGGTACAGTAGTGGTAGTGGTTATACAGTGGGTACAGTAGTGGTAGTGGTTACAGTAGTGGTTATGCAGTGGGTATAGTAGTGGTTACAGTAGTGGTTATTCAGTGGGTATAGTAGTGGTTACAGTAGTGGTTATACAGTGGGTGTGGTAGTGGTTACAGTAGTGGTTATGCCGTGGGTATAGTAGTGGTTACAGTAGTGGTTATTCAGTGGGTATAGTAGTGGTAGTGGTTATACAGTGGGTATAGTAGTGGTAGCGGTTACAGTAGTGGTTATATAGTGGGTATAGTAGTGGTTACACAGTGGTTATAGTAGTGGTAGTGGTTACAGTAGTGGTTATATAGTGGGTATAGTAGTGGTAGTGGTTACAGTAGTGGTTATACAGTGGGTATAGTAGTGGTTATACAGTGGGTATAGTAGTGATAGTGGTTACAGTAGTGGTTATGCAGTGGGTATAATAGTGGTTACAGTGGTAGTTATATAGTGGGTATAGTAGTGGTTATACAGTGGGTATAGTAGTAGTTACAGTAGTGGTTATGCAGTGGGTATAGCAGTGGTTATGCAGTGGGTATAGTAGTGGTTACAGTAGTGGTTATATAGTGGGTATAGTAGTGGTAGTGGTTACAGTAGTGGTTATACAGTGGGTATAGTAGTGGTTATACAGTGGGTATAGTAGTGGTTACAGTAGTGGTTATATAGTGGGTATAGTAGTGGTAGTGTAAACAGTAGTGGTTATGCAGTGGGTATAGTAGTGGTTACAGTAGTGGTTATATAGTGGGTATTGTAGTGATAGTGGTTACAGTAGTGGTTATACAGTGGGTATAGTAGTGGTTACAGTAGTGGTTATGCAGTGGGTATAATAGTGGTTACAGTAGTGGTTATACAGTGGGTATAGTAGTGGTTACAGTAGTGGTTATGCAGTGGGTATAGTAGTGGTTATGCAGTGGGTATAGTAGTGGTTATATAGTGGGTATAGTAGTGGTTACAGTAGTGATTATATAGTGGGTATAGTAGTGGTTACAGTTGTGGTTATATAGTGGGTATAGTAGTGATTACAGTAGTGGATATACAGTAAGTATAGTAGTGGTTATACAGTGGGTATAGTCGTGGTTATATAGTGGGTATAGTAGTGGTAGTGGTTACAGTAGTGGTTATACAGTGGGTATAGTAGTGGTTATACAGTGGGTATAGTAGTGGTTACAGTAGTGGTTATGCAGTGGGTATAGTAGTGGTTATGCAGTGGGTATAGTAGTGGTTACAGTAGTGGTTATACAGTGGGTATAGTAGTGGTTATACAGTGGGTATAGTAGTGGTAGTGGTTACAGTAGTGGTTATGCAGTGGGTACAGTAGTGGTGGTGGTTATGCAGTGGGTATAGTAGTGGTAGTGGTTACAGTAGTGGTTATAAAGTGGGTATAGTAGTGGTTATGCAGTTGGTATAGTAGTGGTTACAGTAGTGGTTATACAGTGGGTGTGGTAGTGGTTACAGTAGTGGTTATGCCGTGGGTATAGTAGTGGTTACTGTAGTGGTTATTCAGTGGGTATAGTAGTGGTAGTGGGTATAGTAGTGGTAGTGGTTACAGTAGTGGTTATATAGTGGGTATAGTAGTGGTTACACAGTGGTTATAGTAGTGGTAGTGGTTACAGTAGTGGTTATATAGTGGGTATAGTAGTGGTAGTGGTTACAGTAGTGGTTATACAGTGGGTATAGTAGTGGTTATACAGTGGGTATAGTAGTGGTAGTGGTTACAGTAGTGGTTATGCAGTGGGTATAGTAGTGGTTACAGTAGTGGTTATATAGTGGGTATTGTAGTGATAGTGGTTACAGTAGTGGTTATACAGTGGGTATAGTAGTGGTTACAGTAGTGGTTATGCAGTGGGTATAATAGTGGTTACAGTAGTGGTTATACAGTGGGTATAGTAGTGGTTACAGTAGTGGTTATGCAGTGGGTATAGTAGTGGTTATATAGTGGGTATAGTAGTGGTTACAGTAGTGGGTATAGTAGTGGTTACAGTTGTGGTTATATAGTGGGTATAGTAGTGATTACAGTAGTGGTTATACAGTAAGTATAGTAGTGGTTATACAGTGGGTATAGTCGTGGTTATATAGTGGGTATAGTAGTGGTAGTGGTTACAGTAGTGGTTATACAGTGGGTATAGTAGTGGTTACAGTAGTGGTTATACAGTGGGTATAGTAGTGGTTACAGTAGTGGTTATGCAGTGGGTATAATAGTGGTTACAGTGGTAGTTATATAGTGGGTATAGTAGTGGTTATACAGTGGGTATAGTAGTGGTTACAGTAGTGGTTATGCAGTGGGTATAGTAGTGGTTATGCAGTGGGTATAGTAGTGGTTATATAGTGGGTATAGTAGTGGTTACAGTAGTGGTTATATAGTGGGTATAGTAGTGATTACAGTAGTGGTTATACAGTAAGTATAGTAGTGGTTATACAGTGGGTATAGTCGTGGTTATATAGTGGGTATAGTAGTGGTAGTGGTTACAGTAGTGGTTATACAGTTGGTATAGTAGTGGTTACAGTAGTGGTTATACAGTGGGTATAGTAGTGGTTACAGTAGTGGTTATGCAGTGGGTATAATAGTGGTTACAGTAGTGGTTATACAGTGGGTATAGTAGTGGTTACAGTAGTGGTTATGCAGTGGGTATAGTAGTGGTTATGCAGTGGGTATAGTAGTGGTTATATAGTGGGTATAGTAGTGGTTATATAGTGGGTATAGTAGTGGTTACAGTTGTGGTTATATAGTGGGTATAGTAGTGATTACAGTAGTGGTTATACAGTAAGTATAGTAGTGGTTATACAGTGGGTATAGTCGTGGTTATATAGTGGGTATAGTAGTGGTAGTGGTTATAGTAGTGGTTATACAGTGGGTATAGTAGTGGTTACAGTAGTGGTTATACAGTGGGTATAGTAGTGGTTACCGTGGAGGCTTTGATCTCTAAAGCATGCTGGCTCGAATCAGAGAGAGCGGTTGTCTATCAGATGCTGTGAATGTATACAACAGTGACATTTATTTACTGACATTGTGGTGGTTTACCACACTGCTATTTGACTGTCTCTTATGAGCTTATGGTTATCTTTTCTTTTACATAATTTTAGTTTTATTTATTTGAACTCTGTGTTTTCCAATTTCCTAATCCATAAAGTCAAACAGGAAGTCATTCCGCACACTAGCTCCTCCTCTTAACTCATGTTATCTGAGCAACCACAACACATAAAAGAACAATGATTATTTGTCATGGAAGTGGAATGTAGAGAGGTTACATTTTATTTCCTCCCCCGAGCAGAACGATCTGATTTGGAAGAACGCTTGCTGTGAAGGAACACAATATCTAATATTGTAAAATAACCAACAGAACATCACATTGACTATCGGGACATTTCAGCGGTGGACCCATGCCATCTGAAACAAAGGTTGTAGCGGTTGTGGTCTTCCTCTTCTGAGGAGGAGTAGGACATTTCGGACCAATATGAAGCGTGGTAAGTGTTCATCATATTTATTACACTGAACACGGGAAACAAACGAACAAGCGAATAAAGAAGAAACGAAACAGTCCTGAATGGTGAAGGACACTGACATGGAAAATAACCACCCACAAACAAGAGTGAGAAAACAGGCTGCCTAAGTATGGTTCTCAATCAGAGACAACGATTGACAGCTGCCTCTGATTGGAAACCATACCAGGCCAAACACATAGAAATATAAACACAAGAACAAAACATAGAATGCCCACCCCAACTCACGCCCTGACCAACCTAAAAATATAAACATACGAAAGGAACTAAGGTCAGGACGTGAAAAAAGTAAATGTTTTGCTTTTCATTGTCACTTTGTAAAAATAACATCTAAAATAACAAATGTGGAGCAAACATTTCCCAACGAATTTGGAAAATTAAGACAAATCGAAAGAACACGACACATTCATCATACTAATTAACACATTATTATCTCACAGACTTGCGTCCCAAATGGCATCCTGTTCCCTACTATCAGCCCCTGGTCCAAATAAATGCACTACAAAGGGATTAGGGTCATATTTTGGGACGCAGACCCCTCATCTCGTTCCCCAGGTGAATGAAGGGGCGTGGTGGAGTCAGAGAAAAGTCCAGTAAATTAGAAAAATAGGTCCCACAGGTAACAAATACAATTAATATTATCTTATCAGTGGATTTGGAGCGTTGATCAAAGAATATTTAATTATTGCGATAATAATTAGACGTCTACAATGTTAATTAGGCTTGATAGTTGTTTAATCTATAATAAAGAGTTGGTACCATAGGAACGTAGTCTGAGCAGGATTCTGCCTCTGTAATTCCAATACCTTCATATGTGTCATAGTGTGAATAAACAGTCATAACTTTTGTGCATGACTGTAATATTTACATAAGCACCTGTGGCATTTTCACCAAATGAGAATAGCAGAATGGAAACAAGCATAGTTGCTCCTTCTCTCTCTCTCACTGTCTCTCTCTCTCTCTGTTTTGCTCTCTTTCTCTCTCTCTCTCTCTCTCACTTTCTCTCTCACTTTCTCTCTCTCACTTTCTCTGTCTCACTTTCTCTGTCTCTCTCTGTCTCTCTCTGTCTCTCTCTGTCTCTCTCTGTCTCTCTCTGTCTCTCTCTGTCTCTCTCTGTCTCTCTCTCTCTGTCTCTCTTTCTCGGTTTCGCTCTCTTTCTCTTTCTCTCTCTCACTCTATGGGGCTAAAACTGATTAAACTTCCCATTGCTTTGAATCCTTCATGCAAGGCCAAATCCTGTCATGGACACATGATAACTGGTGTGGAGCGGAAATGGGCTCTCCTCTCTACAATGCTCTGTATGTCCCTGCTCTGCAGCCATAAAGCATTGGGGCAAATTAAATTAGATCCACTCCAAACCCTCTGCTTTCTGCGTGTAATCTGTAATCCCTACAATAATCCTGGTAGGAGGATATCGTGCATAATATAATCAGTGTTCTTATGAAACTTATCAGAGATACTAACAAGTAGAGAGTTAACAATAGAGATACTAACAGGAAACGGTAGATATACTAACAGGAAACAATAGAGAAACTAACAGATAGGGAGGTAACAGTAGAGATTCTAACAGATAGGGAGGTAACAGTAGAGATACTAACAGATAACAGAGATACTAACAGGAAACAGTAGAGATACTAACAGATAGGGAGGTAACAGTAGAGATACTAACAGGTAACATTAGAGATACTAACAGGTAACAGTAGAGATACTAACAGGTAACAGTAGAGATACTAACAGGTAACAGTAGAGATACTAACAGGTAACAGTAGAGATACTAACAGGTAACAGTAGAGATACTAACAGGTAACAGAGATACTAACAGATAGGGAGGTAACAGTAGAGATACAAACAGGTAACAGTAGAGATACTAACAGGTAGCAGTAGAGATGCTAACAGGTAGCAGTAGAGACACTAACAGGTAACCGTAGAGATACTAACAGGAAACAGTAGAGATACTAACAGATAGGGAGGTAACAGTAGAGATACTAACAGGTAACAGTAGAGATACTAACAGGTAACAGTAGAGATACTAACAGGTAACAGTAGAGATACTAACAGATAGGGAGGTAACAGTAAAGATGCTAACAGGTAACAGTAGAGATGCTAACAGGTAGCAGTAGAGATGCTAACAGGTAGCAGTAGAGATGCTAACAGGTAACAGTAGAGATGCTAACAGGTAACAGTAGAGACACTAACAGGTAACACTAGAGATAACAGATGACAGTAGAGATACTAACAGGTAACAGTAGAGATACTAACAGGTGACAGTAGAGATACTAACAGGTAACAGTAGAGATACTAACAGGTAACAGTAGAGATACTAACAGGTAACAGTAGAGATACTAACAGGTAACAGTAGAGATACTAACAGGTAACAGTAGAGATACTAACAGGTAACAGAGATACTAACAGATAGGGAGGTAACAGTAGAGATACAAACAGGTAACAGTAGAGACACTAACAGATAGGGAGGTAACAGTAGAGATACTAACAGGTAACAGTAGAGATACTAACAGATAGGGAGGTAACAGTAGAGATACTAACAGGTAACAGTAGAGATACTAACAGGTAACAGTAGAGATACTAACAGGTAACAGTAAAGATGCTAACAGGTAACAGTAGAGATACTAACAAGTAACAGTAGAGATACTAACAGGTAGCAGTAGAGATGCTAACAGGTAACAGTAGAGATGCTAACAGGTAACAGTAGAGACACTAACAGGTAACACTAGAGATAACAGATGACAGTAGAGATACTAACAGGTAACAGTAGAGATACTAACAGGTAACAGTAGAGATACTAACAGGTAACAGTAGAGATACTAACAGGTAACAGTAGAGACACTAACAGGTAACAGTAGAGACACTAACAGGTAACAGTAGAGACACTAACAGGTAACAGTAGAGACACTAACAGGTAACAGTAGAGACACTAACAGGTAACAGTAGAGATAACAGATGACAGTAGAGATACTAACAGGTAACAGTAGAGATACTAACAGGTAACAGTAGAGACACTAACAGGTAACAGTAGAGACACTAACAGGTAACAGTAGAGACACTAACAGATGACAGTAGAGATACTAACAAGTAAGAGTAGAGATACTAACAGGTAACAGTAGAGACACTAACAGGTAACAGTAGAGACACTAACAGGTAACAGTAGAGACACTAACAGGTAACAGTAGAGACACTAACAGATGACAGTAGAGATACTAACAAGTATCAGTAGAGATACTAACAGGTAACAGTAGAGATACTAACAGATAGGGAGGTAACAGTAGAGATACTAACAGGTAACAGTAGAGATGCTAACAGGTAACAGTATAGAAGCTAACAGGTAACAGTATAGAAGCTAACAGGTAACAGTAGAGATACTAACAGGTAACAGTAGAGATACTAACAGGTAACAGTAGAGATACTAACAGATAGGGAGGTAACAGTAAAGATGCTAACAGGTAACAGTAGAGATACTAACAAGTAACAGTAGAGATACTAACAGGTAGCAGTAGAGATGCTAACAGGTAGCAGTAGAGATGCTAACAGGTAACAGTAGAGATGCTAACAGGTAACAGTAGAGACACTAACAGGTAACACTAGAGATAACAGATGACAGTAGAGATACTAACAGGTAACAGTAGAGATACTAACAGGTAACAGTAGAGACACTAACAGGTAACAGTAGAGACACTAACAGGTAACAGTAGAGACACTAACAGGTAACAGTAGAGACACTAACAGGTAACAGTAGAGACACTAACAGGTAACAGTAGAGACACTAACAGGTAACAGTAGAGACACTAACAGGTAACAGTAGAGATACTAACAGGTAACAGTAGAGATACTAACAGGTAACAGTAGAGACACTAACAGGTAACAGTAGAGACACTAACAGGTAACAGTAGAGACACTAACAGGTAACAGTAGAGACACTAACAGGTAACAGTAGAGACACTAACAGGTAACAGTAGAGACACTAACAGGTAACAGTAGAGACATAACAGGTGAGATAGAGATAACAGATGACAGTAGAGATACTAACAGGTAACAGTAGAGACACTAACAGGTAACAGTAGAGACACTAACAGGTAACAGTAGAGACACTAACAGATGACAGTAGAGATACTAACAAGTAACAGTAGAGATACTAACAGGTAACAGTAGAGATACTAACAGGTAACAGTAGAGACACTAACAGGTAACAGTAGAGACACTAACAGGTAACAGTAGAGAAACTAACAGATGACAGTAGAGATACTAACAAGTATCAGTAGAGATACTAACAGGTAACAGTAGAGATACTAACAGATAGGGAGGTAACAGTAGAGATACTAACAGGTAACAGTAGAGATACTAACAGGTAACAGTAGAGATGCTAACAGGTAACAGTATAGAAGCTAACAGGTAACAGTATAGAAGCTAACAGGTAACAGTAGAGATACTAACAGGTAACAGTAGAGATACTAACAGGTAACAGTAGAGATACTAACAGGTAACAGTAGAGATACTAACAGATAGGGAGGTGACAGTAGAGATACTAACAGATAGGGAGGTGACAGTAGAGATACTAACAAGTAACAGTAAAGATTCTAACAGGTAGCAGTAGAGATGCTAACAGGTAACAGTAGAGATGCTAACAGGTAACAGTAGAGACACTAACAGGTAACACTAGAGATAACAGGTGACAGTAGAGACACTAACAGGTAACAGTAGAGACACTAACAGGTAACAGTAGAGACACTAACAGGTAACAGTAGAGACACTAACAGGTAACAGTAGATAACAGATGACAGTAGAGATACTAACAGGTAACAGTAGAGATACTAACAGGTAACAGTAGAGATACTAACAGGTAACAGTAGAGATACTAACAGGTAACAGTAGAGATACTAACAGATAGGAGGTAACAGTAAAGATGCTAACAGGTAACAGTAGAGATACTAACAAGTAACAGTAGAGATACTAACAGGTAGCAGTAGAGATGCTAACAGGTAACAGTAGAGACACTAACAGGTAACACTAGAGATAACAGATGACAGTAGAGATACTAACAGGTAACAGTAGAGATACTAACAGGTAACAGTAGAGATACTAACAGGTAACAGTAGAGACACTAACAGGTAACACTAGAGATAACAGATGACAGTAGAGATACTAACAGGTAACAGTAGAGACACTAACAGGTAACAGTAGAGACACTAACAGGTAACAGTAGAGACACTAACAGGTAACAGTAGAGACACTAACAGGTAACAGTAGAGACACTAACAGGTAACAGTAGAGATAACAGGTAACAGTAGAGACACTAACAGGTAACAGTAGAGACACTAACAGGTAACAGTAGAGATGCTAACAGGTAACAGTAGAGACACTAACAGGTAACACTAGAGATAACAGGTGACAGTAGAGACACTAACAGGTAACAGTAGAGATGCTAACAGGTAACAGTAGAGACACTAACAGGTAACAGTAGAGACACTAACAGATGACAGTAGAGATACTAACAAGTATCAGTAGAGATACTAACAGGTAACAGTAGAGATACTAACAGATAGGGAGGTAACAGTAGAGATACTAACAGGTAACAGTATAGAAGCTAACAGGTAACAGTATAGAAGCTAACAGGTAACAGTAGAGATACTAACAGGTAACAGTAGAGATACTAACAGGTAACAGTAGAGATACTAACAGATAGGGAGGTAACAGTAAAGATGCTAACAGGTAACAGTAGAGATACTAACAAGTAACAGTAGAGATACTAACAGGTAGCAGTAGAGATGCTAACAGGTAGCAGTAGAGATGCTAACAGGTAACAGTAGAGATGCTAACAGGTAACAGTAGAGACACTAACAGGTAACACTAGAGATAACAGATGACAGTAGAGATACTAACAGGTAACAGTAGAGATACTAACAGGTAACAGTAGAGACACTAACAGGTAACAGTAGAGACACTAACAGGTAACAGTAGAGACACTAACAGGTAACAGTAGAGACACTAACAGGTAACAGTAGAGACACTAACAGGTAACAGTAGAGACACTAACAGGTAACAGTAGAGACACTAACAGGTAACAGTAGAGATACTAACAGGTAACAGTAGAGACACTAACAGGTAACAGTAGAGACACTAACAGGTAACAGTAGAGACACTAACAGGTAACAGTAGAGACACTAACAGGTAACAGTAGAGACACTAACAGGTAACAGTAGAGACACTAACAGGTAACAGTAGAGACACTAACAGGTAACAGTAGAGATAACAGATGACAGTAGAGATACTAACAGGTAACAGTAGAGATACTAACAGGTAACAGTAGAGACACTAACAGGTAACAGTAGAGACACTAACAGGTAACAGTAGAGACACTAACAGATGACAGTAGAGATACTAACAAGTAACAGTAGAGATACTAACAGGTAACAGTAGAGATACTAACAGGTAACAGTAGAGACACTAACAGGTAACAGTAGAGACACTAACAGGTAACAGTAGAGAAACTAACAGATGACAGTAGAGATACTAACAAGTATCAGTAGAGATACTAACAGGTAACAGTAGAGATACTAACAGATAGGGAGGTAACAGTAGAGATACTAACAGGTAACAGTAGAGATACTAACAGGTAACAGTAGAGATGCTAACAGGTAACAGTATAGAAGCTAACAGGTAACAGTAGAGATACTAACAGGTAACAGTAGAGATACTAACAGGTAACAGTAGAGATACTAACAGGTAACAGTAGAGATACTAACAGATAGGGAGGTGACAGTAGAGATACTAACAGATAGGGAGGTGACAGTAGAGATACTAACAAGTAACAGTAAAGATTCTAACAGGTAGCAGTAGAGATGCTAACAGGTAACAGTAGAGATGCTAACAGGTAACAGTAGAGACACTAACAGGTAACACTAGAGATAACAGGTGACAGTAGAGACACTAACAGGTAACAGTAGAGACACTAACAGGTAACAGTAGAGACACTAACAGGTAACAGTAGAGACACTAACAGGTAACAGTAGATAACAGATGACAGTAGAGATACTAACAGGTAACAGTAGAGATACTAACAGGTAACAGTAGAGATACTAACAGGTAACAGTAGAGATACTAACAGGTAACAGTAGAGATACTAACAGATAGGGAGGTAACAGTAAAGATGCTAACAGGTAACAGTAGAGATACTAACAAGTAACAGTAGAGATACTAACAGGTAGCAGTAGAGATGCTAACAGGTAACAGTAGAGACACTAACAGGTAACACTAGAGATAACAGATGACAGTAGAGATACTAACAGGTAACAGTAGAGATACTAACAGGTAACAGTAGAGATACTAACAGGTAACAGTAGAGACACTAACAGGTAACACTAGAGATAACAGATGACAGTAGAGATACTAACAGGTAACAGTAGAGACACTAACAGGTAACAGTAGAGACACTAACAGGTAACAGTAGAGACACTAACAGGTAACAGTAGAGACACTAACAGGTAACAGTAGAGACACTAACAGGTAACAGTAGAGACACTAACAGGTAACAGTAGAGACACTAACAGGTAACAGTAGAGATGCTAACAGGTAACAGTAGAGACACTAACAGGTAACACTAGAGATAACAGGTGACAGTAGAGACACTAACAGGTAACAGTAGAGATGCTAACAGGTAACAGTAGAGACACTAACAGGTAACACTAGAGATACTAACAGGTGACAGTAGAGACACTAACAGGTAACAGTAGAGACACTAACAGGTAACAGTAGAGACACTAACAGGTAACAGTAGAGACACTAACAGGTAACAGTAGAGACACTAACAGGTAACAGTAGATAACAGATGACAGTAGAGATACTAACAGGTAACAGTAGAGATACTAACAGGTAACAGTAGAGATACTAACAGGTAACAGTAGAGATACTAACAGGTAACAGTAGAGATACTAACAGGTAACAGTAGAGATACTAACAGATAGGGAGGTAACAGTAAAGATGCTAACAGGTAACAGTAGAGATACTAACAAGTAACAGTAGAGATACTAACAGGTAGCAGTAGAGATGCTAACAGGTAACAGTAGAGACACTAACAGGTAACACTAGAGATAACAGATGACAGTAGAGATACTAACAGGTAACAGTAGAGATACTAACAGGTAACAGTAGAGACACTAACAGGTAACAGTAGAGACACTAACAGGTAACAGTAGAGATAACAGATGACAGTAGAGATACTAACAGGTAACAGTAGAGATACTAACAGGTAACAGTAGAGACACTAACAGGTAACAGTAGAGACACTAACAGGTAACAGTAGAGACACTAACAGATGACAGTAGAGATACTAACAAGTAACAGTAGAGATACTAACAGGTAACAGTAGAGATACTAACAGGTAACAGTAGAGACACTAACAGGTAACAGTAGAGACACTAACAGGTAACAGTAGAGAAACTAACAGATGACAGTAGAGATACTAACAAGTATCAGTAGAGATACTAACAGGTAACAGTAGAGATACTAACAGATAGGGAGGTAACAGTAGAGATACTAACAGGTAACAGTAGAGATACTAACAGGTAACAGTAGAGATGCTAACAGGTAACAGTATAGAAGCTAACAGGTAACAGTATAGAAGCTAACAGGTAACAGTAGAGATACTAACAGGTAACAGTAGAGATACTAACAGGTAACAGTAGAGATACTAACAGGTAACAGTAGAGATACTAACAGATAGGGAGGTGACAGTAGAGATACTAACAGATAGGGAGGTGACAGTAGAGATACTAACAAGTAACAGTAAAGATTCTAACAGGTAGCAGTAGAGATGCTAACAGGTAACAGTAGAGATGCTAACAGGTAACAGTAGAGATGCTAACAGGTAACAGTAGAGACACTAACAGGTAACACTAGAGATAACAGGTGACAGTAGAGACACTAACAGGTAACAGTAGAGACACTAACAGGTAACAGTAGAGACACTAACAGGTAACAGTAGAGACACTAACAGGTAACAGTAGATAACAGATGACAGTAGAGATACTAACAGGTAACAGTAGAGATACTAACAGGTAACAGTAGAGATACTAACAGGTAACAGTAGAGATACTAACAGGTAACAGTAGAGATACTAACAGATAGGGAGGTAACAGTAAAGATGCTAACAGGTAACAGTAGAGATACTAACAAGTAACAGTAGAGATACTAACAGGTAGCAGTAGAGATGCTAACAGGTAACAGTAGAGACACTAACAGGTAACACTAGAGATAACAGATGACAGTAGAGATACTAACAGGTAACAGTAGAGATACTAACAGGTAACAGTAGAGATACTAACAGGTAACAGTAGAGACACTAACAGGTAACACTAGAGATAACAGATGACAGTAGAGATACTAACAGGTAACAGTAGAGACACTAACAGGTAACAGTAGAGACACTAACAGGTAACAGTAGAGACACTAACAGGTAACAGTAGAGACACTAACAGGTAACAGTAGAGACACTAACAGGTAACAGTAGAGATGCTAACAGGTAACAGTAGAGACACTAACAGGTAACACTAGAGATAACAGGTGACAGTAGAGACACTAACAGGTAACAGTAGAGATGCTAACAGGTAACAGTAGAGACACTAACAGGTAACACTAGAGATACTAACAGGTGACAGTAGAGACACTAACAGGTAACAGTAGAGACACTAACAGGTAACAGTAGAGACACTAACAGGTAACAGTAGAGACACTAACAGGTAACAGTAGATAACAGATGACAGTAGAGATACTAACAGGTAACAGTAGAGATACTAACAGGTAACAGTAGAGATACTAACAGGTAACAGTAGAGATACTAACAGGTAACAGTAGAGATACTAACAGATAGGGAGGTAACAGTAAAGATGCTAACAGGTAACAGTAGAGATACTAACAAGTAACAGTAGAGATACTAACAGGTAGCAGTAGAGATGCTAACAGGTAACAGTAGAGACACTAACAGGTAACACTAGAGATAACAGATGACAGTAGAGATACTAACAGGTAACAGTAGAGATACTAACAGGTAACAGTAGAGACACTAACAGGTAACAGTAGAGACACTAACAGGTAACAGTAGAGATAACAGATGACAGTAGAGATACTAACAGGTAACAGTAGAGATACTAACAGGTAACAGTAGAGACACTAACAGGTAACAGTAGAGACACTAACAGGTAACAGTAGAGACACTAACAGATGACAGTAGAGATACTAACAAGTAACAGTAGAGATACTAACAGGTAACAGTAGAGACACTAACAGGTAACAGTAGAGACACTAACAGGTAACAGTAGAGACACTAACAGGTAACAGTAGAGACACTAACAGATGACAGTAGAGATACTAACAAGTATCAGTAGAGATACTAACAGGTAACAGTAGAGATACTAACAGATAGGGAGGTAACAGTAGAGATACTAACAGGTAACAGTAGAGATGCTAACAGGTAACAGTAGAGATGCTAACAGGTAACAGTATAGAAGCTAACAGGTAACAGTAGAGATACTAACAGGTAACAGTAGAGATACTAACAGGTAACAGTAGAGATACTAACAGATAGGGAGGTAACAGTAAAGATGCTAACAGGTAACAGTAGAGATACTAACAAGTAACAGTAGAGATACTAACAGGTAGCAGTAGAGATGCTAACAGGTAGCAGTAGAGATGCTAACAGGTAACAGTAGAGATGCTAACAGGTAACAGTAGAGACACTAACAGGTAACACTAGAGATAACAGATGACAGTAGAGATACTAACAGGTAACAGTAGAGATACTAACAGGTAACAGTAGAGACACTAACAGGTAACAGTAGAGACACTAACAGGTAACAGTAGAGACACTAACAGGTAACAGTAGAGATACTAACAGGTAACAGTAGAGATACTAA
This sequence comes from Oncorhynchus masou masou, assembly GCF_036934945.1. Lineage (NCBI taxonomy): Eukaryota > Metazoa > Chordata > Actinopteri > Salmoniformes > Salmonidae > Oncorhynchus > Oncorhynchus masou. The sequence goes on from NC_088235.1 coordinate 4,903,788, forward strand.
CAGGTAACAGTAGAGACACTAACAGGTAACAGTAGAGACACTAACAGGTAACAGTAGAGACACTAACAGGTAACAGTAGAGATACTAACAGGTAACAGTAGAGATACTAACAGGTAACAGTAGAGACACTAACAGGTAACAGTAGAGACACTAACAGGTAACAGTAGAGACACTAACAGGTAACAGTAGAGACACTAACAGGTAACAGTAGAGACACTAACAGGTAACAGTAGAGACACTAACAGGTAACAGTAGAGACACTAACAGGTAACAGTAGAGATAACAGATGACAGTAGAGATACTAACAGGTAACAGTAGAGATACTAACAGGTAACAGTAGAGACACTAACAGGTAACAGTAGAGACACTAACAGGTAACAGTAGAGACACTAACAGATGACAGTAGAGATACTAACAAGTAACAGTAGAGATACTAACAAGTAACAGTAGAGATACTAACAGGTAACAGTAGAGATACTAACAGGTAACAGTAGAGACACTAACAGGTAACAGTAGAGACACTAACAGGTAACAGTAGAGACACTAACATATGACAGTAGAGATACTAACAAGTATCAGTAGAGATACTAACAGGTAACAGTAGAGATACTAACAGATAGGGAGGTAACAGTAGAGATACTAACAGGTAACAGTAGAGATGCTAACAGGTAACAGTATAGAAGCTAACAGGTAACAGTATAGAAGCTAACAGGTAACAGTAGAGATACTAACAGGTAACAGTAGAGATACTAACAGGTAACAGTAGAGATACTAACAGGTAACAGTAGAGATACTAACAGATAGGGAAGTGACAGTAGAGATACTAACAGATAGGGAGGTGACAGTAGAGATACTAACAGGTAACAGTAGAGATGCTAACAGGTAACAGTATAGAAGCTAACAGGTAACAGTATAGAAGCTAACAGGTAACAGTAGAGATACTAACAGGTAACAGTAGAGATACTAACAGGTAACAGTAGAGATACTAACAGATAGGGAGGTAACAGTAAAGATGCTAACAGGTAACAGTAGAGATACTAACAAGTAACAGTAGAGATACTAACAGGTAGCAGTAGAGATGCTAACAGGTAGCAGTAGAGATGCTAACAGGTAACAGTAGAGATGCTAACAGGTAACAGTAGAGACACTAACAGGTAACACTAGAGATAACAGATGACAGTAGAGATACTAACAGGTAACAGTAGAGATACTAACAGGTAACAGTAGAGACACTAACAGGTAACAGTAGAGACACTAACAGGTAACAGTAGAGACACTAACAGGTAACAGTAGAGACACTAACAGGTAACAGTAGAGACACTAACAGGTAACAGTAGAGACACTAACAGGTAACAGTAGAGACACTAACAGGTAACAGTAGAGATACTAACAGGTAACAGTAGAGATACTAACAGGTAACAGTAGAGATACTAACAGGTAACAGTAGAGACACTAACAGGTAACAGTAGAGACACTAACAGGTAACAGTAGAGACACTAACAGGTAACAGTAGAGACACTAACAGGTAACAGTAGAGACACTAACAGGTAACAGTAGAGACACTAACAGGTAACAGTAGAGACACTAACAGGTAACAGTAGAGATAACAGATGACAGTAGAGATACTAACAGGTAACAGTAGAGATACTAACAGGTAACAGTAGAGACACTAACAGGTAACAGTAGAGACACTAACAGGTAACAGTAGAGACACTAACAGATGACAGTAGAGATACTAACAAGTAACAGTAGAGATACTAACAAGTAACAGTAGAGATACTAACAGGTAACAGTAGAGATACTAACAGGTAACAGTAGAGACACTAACAGGTAACAGTAGAGACACTAACAGGTAACAGTAGAGACACTAACATATGACAGTAGAGATACTAACAAGTATCAGTAGAGATACTAACAGGTAACAGTAGAGATACTAACAGATAGGGAGGTAACAGTAGAGATACTAACAGGTAACAGTAGAGATGCTAACAGGTAACAGTATAGAAGCTAACAGGTAACAGTATAGAAGCTAACAGGTAACAGTAGAGATACTAACAGGTAACAGTAGAGATACTAACAGGTAACAGTAGAGATACTAACAGGTAACAGTAGAGATACTAACAGGTAACAGTAGAGATACTAACAGATAGGGAGGTGACAGTAGAGATACTAACAAGTAACAGTAGAGATTCTAACAGGTAGCAGTAGAGATGCTAACAGGTAACAGTATAGAAGCTAACAGGTAACAGTATAGAAGCTAACAGGTAACAGTAGAGATACTAACAGGTAACAGTAGAGATACTAACAGGTAACAGTAGAGATACTAACAGGTAACAGTAGAGATACTAACAGATAGGGAGGTGACAGTAGAGATACTAACAAGTAACAGTAGAGATTCTAACAGGTAGCAGTAGAGATGCTAACAGGTAACAGTAGAGATGCTAACAGGTAACAGTAGAGACACTAACAGGTAACACTAGAGATAACAGGTGACAGTAGAGACACTAACAGGTAACAGTAGAGACACTAACAGGTAACAGTAGAGACACTAACAGGTAACAGTAGAGACACTAACAGGTAACAGTAGATAACAGATGACAGTAGAGATACTAACAGGTAACAGTAGAGATACTAACAGGTAACAGTAGAGATACTAACAGGTAACAGTAGAGATACTAACAGGTAACAGTAGAGATACTAACAGATAGGGAGGTAACAGTAAAGATGCTAACAGGTAACAGTAGAGATACTAACAAGTAACAGTAGAGATACTAACAGGTAGCAGTAGAGATGCTAACAGGTAAGAGTAGAGACACTAACAGGTAACACTAGAGATAACAGATGACAGTAGAGATACTAACAGGTAACAGTAGAGATACTAACAGGTAACAGTAGAGATACTAACAGGTAACAGTAGAGACACTAACAGGTAACACTAGAGATAACAGATGACAGTAGAGATACTAACAGGTAACAGTAGAGACACTAACAGGTAACAGTAGAGACACTAACAGGTAACAGTAGAGACACTAACAGGTAACAGTAGAGACACTAACAGGTAACAGTAGAGACACTAACAGGTAACAGTAGAGACACTAACAGGTAACAGTAGAGATGCTAACAGGTAACAGTAGAGACACTAACAGGTAACACTAGAGATAACAGGTGACAGTAGAGACACTAACAGGTAACAGTAGAGATGCTAACAGGTAACAGTAGAGACACTAACAGGTAACACTAGAGATAACAGGTGACAGTAGAGACACTAACAGGTAACAGTAGAGACACTAACAGGTAACAGTAGAGACACTAACAGGTAACAGTAGAGACACTAACAGGTAACAGTAGAGACACTAACAGGTAACAGTAGATAACAGATGACAGTAGAGATACTAACAGGTAACAGTAGAGATACTAACAGGTAACAGTAGAGATACTAACAGGTAACAGTAGAGATACTAACAGGTAACAGTAGAGATAACAGATGACAGTAGAGATACTAACAGGTAACAGTAGAGATACTAACAGGTAACAGTAGAGACACTAACAGGTAACAGTAGAGACACTAACAGGTAACAGTAGAGACACTAACAGATGACAGTAGAGATACTAACAAGTAACAGTAGAGATACTAACAGGTAACAGTAGAGATACTAACAGGTAACAGTAGAGACACTAACAGGTAACAGTAGAGACACTAACAGGTAACAGTAGAGACACTAACAGATGACAGTAGAGATACTAACAAGTAACAGTAGAGATACTAACAGGAAACAATAGAGATACTAACTTATAGGGAGGTAACAGTAGAGATACTAACAGGTAACAGTAGAGATGCTAACAGTTAACAGTATAGAAGCTAACAGGTAACAGTATAGAAGCTAACAGGTAACAGTAGAGATACTAACAGGTAACAGTAGAGATACTAACAGGTAACAGTAGAGATACTAACAGGTAACAGTAGAGATACTAACAGGTAACAGTAGAGATGCTAACAGATATGGAGGTGACAGTAGAGATACTAACAGATAGGGAGGTGACAGTAGAGATACTAACAGGTAACAGTAGAGATGCTAACAGGTGACAGTAGAGATGCTAACAGGTAACAGTAGAGATGCTAACAGGTAACAGTAGAGATGCTAACAGGTAACAGTAGAGATGCTAACAGGTAACAGTAGAGATGCTAACAGGTAACAGTAGAGATGCTAACAGGTAACAGTAGAGATGCTAACAGGTAACAGTAGAGATGCTAACAGGTAACAGTAGAGATGCTAACAGGTAACAGTAGAGATGCTAACAGGTAACAGTAGAGATACTAACAGGTAACAGTAGAGATACTAACAGATAGGGAGGTAACAGTAGAGATACAAACAGGTAACAGTAGAGATACTAACAGATAGGGAGGTAACAGTAGAGATACTAACAGGTAACAGTAGAGATACTAACAGGTAACAGTAGAGATACTAACAGGTAACAGTAGAGATACTAACAGGTAACAGTAGAGATGCTAACAGGTAACAGTAGAGATGCTAACAGGTAACAGTAGAGATGCTAACAGGTAACAGTAGAGATACTAGCAGGTAACAGTAGAGATACTAGCAGGTAGAGAGTTAACAATAGAGTTACTAACAGATAAGGTGGTAACAGCAGAGATAGGGATTTGCATTGAGAAATCACTGCATTGACTACAAATCAAATCATATCAAATCAAATTATTTTTGTCACATACACATGGTTAGCAGATGTTAATGCGAGTGTAGCGAAATGCTTGTGCTGCTAGTTGCGACAATGCAGTAATAACCAACAAGTAATCTAACTAACAATTCCTAAACTACTGTCTTATACACAGTGTAAGGGGATAAAGAATATGTACATAAGGATATATGAATGAGTGATGGTACAGAGCAGCATAGGCAAGATACAGTAGATGGTATTGAGTACAGTATATACATATGAGATGAGTATGTAAACAAAGTGGCATAGTTAAAGTGGCTAGTGATACATGTATTACATAAGGATGCAGTCGATGATATAGAGTACAGTATATACGTATACATATTAGAAGAATAATGTAGGGTAAGTAACATTATATAAGGTAGCATTGTTTAAAGTGGCTAGTGATATATTTACATTTCCCATAAATTCCCATTATTAAAGTGGCTGGAGTTGAGTCAGTGTCAGTGTGTTGGCAGCAGCCACTCAATGTTAGTGGTGGCTGTTTAACAGTCTGATGGCCTTGAGATAGAAGCTGTTTTTCAGTCTCTCGGTCCCAGCTTTGATGCACCTGTACTGACCTCGCCTTCTGGATGATAGCGGGGTGAACAGGCAGTGGCTCGGGTGGTTGATGTCCTTGATGATCTTTATGGCCTTCCTGTAACATCGGGTGGTGTAGGTGTCCTGGAGGGCAGGTAGTTTGCCCCCGTGATGTGTTGTGCAGACCTCACTACCCTCTGGAGAGCCTTACGGTTGAGGGCGGAGCAGTTGCCGTACCAGGCGGTGATACAGCCCGCCAGGATGCTCTCGATTGTGCATCTGTAGAAGTTTGTGAGTGGTTTGGTGACAAGCCAAATTTTTTAAGCCTCCTGAGGTTGAAGAGGCGCTGCTGCGCCTTCTTCACGATGCTGTCTGTGTGAGTGGACCAATTCAGTTTGTCTGTGATGTGTATGCCGAGGAACTTAAAACTTGCTACTCTCTCCACTACTGTTCCATCGATATGGATAGGGGGGTGTTCCCTCTGCTGTTTCCTGAAGTCCACAATCATCTCCTTAGTTTTGTTGACGTTGAGTGTGAGGTTATTTTCCTGACACCACACTCCGAGGGCCCTCACCTCCTCCCTGTAGGCCGTCTCGTCGTTGTTGGTAATCAAGCCTACCACTGTTGTGTCGTCCGCAAACTTGATGATTGAGTTGGAGGCGTGCGTGGCCACGCAGTCGTGGGTGAACAGGGAGTACAGGAGAGGGCTCAGAACGCACCCTTGTGGGGCCCCAGTGTTGAGGATCAGCGGGGAGGAGATGTTGTTACCTACCCTCACCACCTGGGGGCGGCCCGTCAGGAAGTCCAGTACCCAGTTGCACAGGGCGGGGTCGAGACCCAGGGTCTCGAGCTTGATGACGAGCTTGGAGGGTACTATGGTGTTGAATGCCGAGCTGTAGTCGATGAACAGCATTCTCACATAGGTATTCCTCTTGTCCAGATGGGTTAGGGCAGTGTGCAGTGTGGTTGAGATTGCATCGTCTGTGGACCTATTTGGGCGGTAAGCAAATTGGAGTTGGTCTAGGGTGTCAGGTAGGGTGGAGGTGATATGGTCCTTGACTAGTCTCTCAAAGCACTTCATGATGACGGAAGTGAGTGCTACGGGGCGGTAGTCGTTTAGCTCAGTTACCTTAGCTTTCTTGGGAACAGGAACAATGGTGGCCCTCTTGAAGCATGTGGGAACAGCAGACTGGTATAGGGATTGAATGAATATGTCCAGAAAACACACCAACCAGCTGGTCTGCGCATGCTCTGAGGGCGCGGCTGGGGATGCCGTCTGGGCCTGCAGCCTTGCGAGGGTTAACACGTTTAAATGTTTTACTCACCTCGGCTGCAGTGAAGGAGAGACCGCATGTTTCCTTTGCTGGCCGTGTCAGTGGCACTGTATTGTCCTCAAAGCGGGCAAAAAAGTTATTTAGTCTGCCTGGGAGCAAGACATCCTGGTCCGTGACTGGGCTGGATTTCTTCCTGTAGTCCGTGATTGACTGTAGACCCTGCCACATGCCTCTTGTGTCTGAGCCGTTGAATTGAGATTCTACTTTGTCTCTGTACTGACGCTTAGCGTGTTTGATAGCCTTACGGAGGGAATAGCTGCACTGTTTGTATTCAGTCATGTTACCAGACACCTTGCCCTGATTGAAAGCAGTGGTTCGCGCTTTCAGTTTCACGCGAATGCTGCCATCAATCCACGGTTTCTGGTTAGGGAATGTTTTAATCGTTGCTATGGGAACGACATCTTCAACGCACGTTCTAATGAACTCGCACACCGAATCAGCGTATTCGTCAATGTTGTTATCTGACGCAATATGAAACATGTCCCAGTCCACGTGATGGAAGCAGTCTTGGTGTGTGGAGTCAGCTTGGTCGGACCACAGATGTGTATTCTAGATACCCCATAACGCAACAGATGTGTATTCTAGATACCCCATAACGCAACAGATGTGTATTCTAGATACCCCATAACGCAACAGATGTGTACTCTAGATACCCCATAACGCAACAGATGTGTACTCTAGATACCCCATAACGCAACAGATGTGTACTCTAGATACCCCATAACGCAACAGATGTGTACCCTAGATACCCCATAACGCAACAGATGTGTACCCTAGATACCCCATAACGCAACAGATGTGTACCCCATAACACAACAGATGTGTACCCTAGATACCCCATAACACAACAGATGTGTATCCTAGATACCCCATAACAGAAATAATTGCTGTTGATGTGCAGCCATTGACAATGGTCGAGGATGTCAGCTTCAATGCCCAAATGACATTTCTAGAACGAGTCTCCAAGATAGCATGTCAAAAAACTGCAATGGCCTGGATGCAGAAAATGTACAATTATTGCTATCCAAGTACAAAGCTCGGGCTTTCAAACAACAGATTGTTGGACATCTCTAACAGTAACTGTTGGGATGTACTAAGGATTAGGGAGTCAACTGTAGCAGAGACTCACTCTCTCTCGCATACACACACAAGCCCACGGAGTTGTGAAGACAACAGTAGGATTATGGTACACTGCAGACAGCGTTCAGCTTTTCTTTAAACAAACAGCACATTGAAGTCTTTGAGCTGTGTACCCCATAACACAATAGATGTGTACCCCAATAACACAACAGATGTGTATCCTAGATACCCCATAACAGAACCGATGTTTGCCCTAGATACCCCATAACACAACAGATGTGTACCCCATAACACAACAGATGTGTACCCCATAACACAATAGATGTGTACCCCAATAACACAACAGATGTGTATCCTAGATACCCCATAACACAATAGATGTGTACTCCAATAACAGAACAGATGTGTATCCTAGATACCCCATAACAGAACCGATGTTTGCCCTAGATACCCCATAACACAACAGATGTGTACCCCATAACACAACAGATGTGTACCGTAGATACCCCGTAACACAACAGATGTGTACCCTAGATACCCCATAACACAATAGATGTGTACTCCAATAACACGACAGATGTGTATCCTAGATACCCCATAACAGAACCGATGTTTGCCCTAGATACCCCATAACACAACAGATGTGTACCCCATAACACAACAGATGTGTACCGTAGATACCCCGTAACACAACAGATGTGTACCCCATAACACAACAGATGTGTACCGTAGATACCCCATAACACAACAGATGTGTACCCCGTAACACAACAGATGTGTACCCCATAACACAACAGATGTGTACCGTAGACACCCCATAACTCAACAGATGTGTACCCCATAACACAACAGATGTGTACCGTAGATACCCCGTAACACAACAGATGTGTACCCCGTAACACAACAGATGTGTATCCCAGATACCCCATAACACAAAAGATGTGTACCCCGTAACATAACGGATGTGTACCCTAGATACCCCATAACACAACATATGTGTACCCTAGATACCCCATGTCACAACAGATGTGTACCCCATAACACAACAGATGTGTACCCCATAACACAATAGATGTGTACCCTAGATACCCTGTAACACAACAGATGTGTATCCCAGATACCCCATAACACAACAGAAGTGTACCCCATAACAGAACAGATGTGTACCCTAGATACCCAATAACACAAAAGTTGTGTACCCCGTAACATAACGGATGTGTACCCTAGATACCCCATAACACAACAGATGTGTACCCTAGATACCCCATAACACAACAGATGTGTACCCCATAACACTACAGATGTGTACCCCATAACCCAACAGATGTGTACCCCAATAACACAATAGATGTGTACCCCATAACACAATAGATGTGTACCCCATAACACAATAGATGTGTACCCTAGACACCCCATAACACAACAGATGTGTACCCCATAACACAACAGATGTGTACCCCATAACACAATAGATGTGTACCCTAGATACCCCATAACATAACAGATGTGTATTCTAGACACCCCATAACACAACATATGTGTACCCTAGATACCCCATAACACAAAGGATGTGTCCCCCATAAAACAACAGATGTGTACCCCAATAACACAACAGATGTGTACCCCAATAACACAACAGATGTGTACCCCATAACACAACAAATGTGTACCCCAATAACACAACAGATGTGTACCCCATAACACAACAGATGTGTACCCTAGATTCCCCATAACACAAAGGATGTGTCCCCCATAAAACAACAGATGTGTCCCCCATAAAACAACAGATGTGTCCCCCATAAAACAACAGATGTGTACCCCGTAACACGACAGATGTGTACCCCGTAACACGACAGATGTGTACCCCATAACACAAAAGATGTGTAACCCGTAACACGACAGATGTGTACCCTAGATATCCCATAACATAACAGATGTGTACCCTAGACACCCCATAACACAACAGATGTGTACCCCATGACACAACAGATGTGTACCCCATAACACAATAGATGTGTACCCTAGATACCCCATAACATAACAGATGTGTACCCTAGACACCCCATAACACAACAGATGTGTACCCTAGATACCCCATAACACAAAGGATGTGTCCCCCATAAAACAACAGATGTGTACCCCAATAACACAACAGATGTGTACCCCAATAACACAACAGATGTGTACCCCATAACACAACAAATGTGTACCCCAATAACACAACAGATGTGTACCCCATAACACAACAGATGTGTACCCTAGATTCCCCATAACACAAAGGATGTGTCCCCCATAAAACAACAGATGTGTCCCCCATAAAACAACAGATGTGTCCCCCATAAAACAACAGATGTGTCCCCCATAAAACAACAGATGTGTACCCCGTAACACGACAGATGTGTACCCCGTAACACGACAGATGTGTACCCCATAACACAAAAGATGTGTAACCCGTAACACGACAGATGTGTACCCCATAACACAACAGATGTTTACCCCAATAACACAACAGATGTGTACCACATAACACAACAGATGTGTACCCCATAACACAATATATGCGTACCCCAATAACACAACAGATGTGTACCACATAACACAACAGATGTGTACCCCATAACAAAATATATATGTGTACCCCAATAACACAACAGATGTGTACCCCAATAACACAACAGATGTGTACCACATAACACAACAGATGTGTACCCTAACAGAACAGATTTGTACCCTAGATACCCCATAACACAACAGATGTGTACCCTAGATTCCCATAACACAATGAATGTGTCCCCAATAAAACAACAGATGTGTACCCCATAACACAAAAGATGTGTACCCCGTAACATAACAGATGTGTACCCTAGATACCCCATAACACAACAGATGTGTACCCTAGATACCCCATAACACAACAGATGTGTACCCCATAACCCAACAGATGTGTACCCCAATAACACAATAGATGTGTACCCCATAACACAATAGATGTGTACCCCATAACACAATAGATGTGTACCCTAGACACCCCATAACACAACAGATGTGTACCCCATAACACAACAGATGTGTACCCCATAACACAATAGATGTGTACCCTAGATACCCCATAACATAACAGATGTGTACCCTAGACACCCCATAACACAACAGATGTGTACCCTAGATACCCCATAACACAAAGGATGTGTCCCCCATAAAACAACAGATGTGTACCCCAATAACACAACAGATGTGTACCCCAATAACACAACAGATGTGTACCCCATAACACAACAGATGTGTACCCCAATAACACAACAGATGTGTACCCCATAACACAACAGATGTGTACCCTAGATTCCCCATAACACAAAGGATGTGTCCCCCATAAAACAACAGATGTGTCCCCCATAAAACAACAGATGTGTCCCCCATAAAACAACAGATGTGTACCCCGTAACACGACAGATGTGTACCCCGTAACACGACAGATGTGTACCCCATAACACAAAAGATGTGTAACCCGTAACACGACAGATGTGTACCCCGTAACACAACAGATGTGTACCCCAATAACACAACAGATGTGTACCACATAACACAACAGATGTGTACCCCATAACACAATATATGCGTACCCCAATAACACAACAGATGTGTACCACATAACACAACAGATGTGTACCCCATAACAAAATATATATGTGTACCCCAATAACACAACAGATGTGTACCCCAATAACACAACAGATGTGTACCACATAACACAACAGATGTGTACCCTAACAGAACAGATTTGTACCCTAGATACCCCATAACACAAAGGATGTGTCCCCCATAAAACAACAGATGTGTACCCCAATAACACAACAGATGTGTACCCCATAACACAACAGATGTGTACCCCAATAACACAACAGATGTGTACCCCATAACACAACAGATGTGTACCCTAGATTCCCCATAACACAAAGGATGTGTCCCCCATAAAACAACAGATGTGTACCCCAATAACACAACAGATGTGTCCCCCATAAAACAACAGATGTGTCCCCCATAAAACAACAGATGTGTACCCCATAACACAACAGATGTGTACCCCATAACACAACAGATGTGTACCCTAGATTCCCCATAACACAAAGGATGTGTCCCCCATAAAACAACAGATGTGTCCCCCATAAAACAACAGATGTGTCCCCCATAAAACAACAGATGTGTACCCCGTAACACGACAGATGTGTACCCCATAACACGACAGATGTGTACCCCATAACACAACAGATGTGTACCCCAATAACACAACAGATGTGTACCACATAACACAACAGATGTGTACCCCATAACACAATATATGTGTACCCCAATAACACAACAGATGTGTACCACATAACACAACAGATGTGTACCCTAACAGAACAGATTTGTACCCTAGATACCCCATAACACAACAGAGGTGTACCCTAGATTCCCATAACACAATGAATGTGTCCCCCATAAAACAACAGATGTGTACCCCTTAACACAACAGATGTGTACCCCATCTGTTCTCTGTAGTACTACCTATATCTGTCCTCTGTAGTGTTACCTATATCTGTCCCCTGTAGTGTAACCTATATCTGTCCTCTGTAGTGTAACCTATATCTGTCCTCTGTAGTGTTACCTATATCTGTCCTCTGTAGTGTTACCTATATCTGTACCCTGTAGTGTAACCTATATCTGTACCCTGTAGTGTAACCTATATCTGTCCCCTGTAGTGTAACCTATATCTGTCCCCTGTAGTATTACCTATATCTGTACCCTGTAGTGTTACCTATATCTGTACCCTGTAGTGTTACCTATATCTGTCTTCTGTAGTGTCACCTATATCTGTCCTCTGTAGTGTTACCTATATCTGTCCCCTGTAGTGTTACCTATATCTTTCATCTGTCGTGTTACCTATATCTGTCCTCTGTAGTGTTACCTATATCTGTCCTCTGTAGTATTACCTATATCTGTCCTCTGTAGTGTTACCTATATCTGTCCTCTGTAGTGTAACCTATATCTGTCCTCTGTAGTATTACCTATATCTGTCCTCTGTAGTGCAACCTATATATGTCCTCTCTAGTGTTACTTATATCTGTCCTCTGTAGTGTTACCTATATCTTTCCTCTGTCGTGTTACCTATATATGTCCTCTGTATTGTTACCTATATCTGTCCTCTGTAGTGTTACCCATATCTGTCCTCTGTAGTATTACCTATATCCTATATATGTCCTCTGTCGTGTTACCCATATCTGTCCTCTGTAGTATTACCTATATCCTATATATGTCCTCTGTAGTGTAACCTATATCTGTCCCCTGTAGTGTAACCTATATCTGTCCCCTGTAGTATTACCTATATCTGTACCCTGTAGTGTTACCTATATCTGTACCCTGTAGTGTTACCTATATCTGTCTTCTGTAGTGTCACCTATATCTGTCCTCTGTAGTGTTACCTATATCTGTCCCCTGTAGTGTTACCTATATCTTTCCTCTGTCGTGTTACCTATATCTGTCCTCTGTAGTGTTACCTATATCTGTCCTCTGTAGTATTACCTATATCTGTCCTCTGTAGTGTTACCTATATCTGTCCTCTGTAGTGTAACCTATATCTGTCCTCTGTAGTATTACCTATATCTGTCCTCTGTAGTGCAACCTATATATGTCCTCTCTAGTGTTACTTATATCTGTCCTCTGTAGTGTTACCTATATCTGTCCTCTGTCGTGTTACCTATATATGTCCTCTGTATTGTTACCTATATCTGTCCTCTGTAGTGTTACCTATATCTTACCTCTGTCGTGTTACCTATATCTGTCCTCTGTAGTATTACCTATATCCTATATATGTCCTCTGTAGTGTTACCTATATCTGTCCTCTGTAGTGTTACCTATATCTTTCCTCTGTCGTGTTACCCATATCTGTCCTCTGTAGTATTACCTATATCCTATATATGTCCTCTGTAGTGTTACCTATATCTGTCCTCTGTAGTGTAACCTATATCTGTCCTCTGTAGTGTTACCTATATCTGTCCTCTGTAGTGTTACCTATATCTGTCCTCTGTAGTGTAACCTATATCTGTACCCTGTCGTGTTACCTATATCTGTCCTCTGTAGTGTTACCTATATCTGTCCTCTGTAGTGTTACCTATATCCTATATCTGTCCTCTGTAGTGTAACCTATATCTGTCCTCTGTAGTGTAACCTATATCTGTCCTCTGTAGTGTTACCTATATCTGTCCTCTGTAGTGTTACCTATATCTGTCCTCTGTAGTGTTACCAATATATGTCCTCTGTAGTGTAACCTATATCTGTCCTCTGTAGTGTAACCTATATCTGTCCTCTGTAGTGTTACCTATATCTGTCCTCTGTAGTGTAACCTATATCTGTCCTCTGTAGTGTAACCTATATCTGTCCCCTGTAGTGTAACCTATATCTGTCCCCTGTAGTGTTACCTATATCTGTCCTCTGTAGTGTAACCTATATCTGCCCTCTGTAGTGTAACCTATATCTGTCCCCTGTAGTGTAACCTATATCTGTCCTCTGTAGTGTAACCTATATCTGTCCTCTGTAGTGTAACCTATATCTGTCCCCTGTAGTGTTACCTATATCTGTCCTCTGTAGTGTTACCTATATCTGTCCTCTGTAGTGTTACCAATATCTGTCCTCTGTAGTGTTACCTATATCTGTCCTCTGTAGTGTTACCTATATCTGTACCCTGTAGTGTTACCTATATCTGTACCCTGTAGTGTTACCTATATCTGTACCCTGTAGTGTTGCCTATATCTGTCCTCTGTAGTGTTACCTATATCTGTCCTCTGTAGTGTTACCTATATCTGTCCTCTGTAGTGTTACCTATATCTGTCCTCTGTAGTGTTACCTATATCTGTCCTCTGTAGTGTTACCTATATCTGTCCTCTGTAGTGTTACCTATATCTGTCCTCTGTAGTGTTACCTATATCTGTCCTCTGTAGTGTTACCTATATCTGTACCCTGTAGTGTTACCTATATCTGTCCTCTGTAGTGTTACCTATATCTGTCCCCTGTAGTGTTACCTATATCTGTCCTCTGTAGTGTTACCTATATCTGTCCTCTGTAGTGTAACCTATATCTGTCCCCTGTAGTGTTACCTATATCTGTCCTCTGTAGTGTAACCTATATCTGTCCTCTGTAGTGTAACCTATATCTGTCCTCTGTAGTGTTACCTATATCTGTCCTCTGTAGTGTTACCTATATCTGTCCTCTGTAGTGTTACCAATATATGTCCTCTGTAGTGTAACCTATATCTGTCCTCTGTAGTGTAACCTATATCTGTCCTCTGTAGTGTTACCTATATCTGTCCTCTGTAGTGTAACCTGTATCTGTCCTCTGTAGTGTAACCTATATCTGTCCCCTGTAGTGTAACCTATATCTGTCCCCTGTAGTGTTACCTATATCTGTCCTCTGTAGTGTAACCTATATCTGTCCTCTGTAGTGTAACCTATATCTGTCCCCTGTAGTGTAACCTATATCTGTCCTCTGTAGTGTAACCTATATCTGTCCTCTGTAGTGTAACCTATATCTGTCCCCTGTAGTGTTACCTATATCTGTCCTCTGTAGTGTTACCTATATCTGTCCTCTGTAGTGTTACCAATATCTGTCCTCTGTAGTGTTACCTATATCTGTCCTCTGTAGTGTTACCTATATCTGTACCCTGTAGTGTTACCTATATCTGTACCCTGTAGTGTTACCTATATCTGTACCCTGTAGTGTTGCCTATATCTGTCCTCTGTAGTGTTACCTATATCTGTCCTCTGTAGTGTTACCTATATCTGTCCTCTGTAGTGTTACCTATATCTGTCCTCTGTAGTGTTACCTATATCTGTCCTCTGTAGTGTTACCTATATCTGTCCTCTGTAGTGTTACCTATATCTGTCCTCTGTAGTGTTACCTATATCTGTCCTCTGTAGTGTTACCTATATCTGTACCCTGTAGTGTTACCTATATCTGTCCTCTGTAGTGTTACCTATATCTGTCCTCTGTAGTGTTACCTATATCTGTCCTCTGTAGTGTTACCTATATCTGTACCCTGTAGTGTTACCTATATCTGTCCTCTGTAGTGTTACCTATATCTGTCCTCTGTAGTGTTACCTATATCTGTCCTCTGTAGTGTTACCTATATCTGTCCTCTGTAGTGTTACCTATATCTGTACCCTGTTGTGTTAACTATATCTGTCCTCTGTAGTTTTACCTATATCTGTACCCTGTAGTGTTACCTATATCTGTCCTCTGTAGTGCAACCTATATATGTCCTCTCTAGTGTTACTTATATCTGTCCTCTGTAGTGTTACCTATATCTGTCCTCTGTCGTGTTACCTATATATGTCCTCTGTATTGTTACCTATATCTGTCCTCTGTAGTGTTACCTATATCTTTCCTCTGTCGTGTTACCTATATCTGTCCTCTGTAGTATTACCTATATCCTATATATGTCCTCTGTAGTGTTACCTATATCTGTCCTCTGTAGTGTTACCTATATCTTTTTCCTCTGTCGTGTTACCTATATCTGTCCTCTGTAGTATTACCTATATCCTATATATGTCCTCTGTAGTGTTACCTATATCTGTCCCTGTAGTGTATACTGTAGTGTTATATCTGTCCTCTGTAGTGTAACCTATATCTGTACCCTGTCGTGTTACCTATATCTGTCCTCTGTAGTGTTACCTATATCTGTCCTCTGTAGTGTTACCTATATCCTATATATGTCCTCTGTAGTGTTACCTATATCTGTCCTCTGTAGTGTAACCTATATCTGTCCTCTGTAGTGTTACCTATATCTGTCCCCTGTAGTGTTACCTATATCTGTCCTCTGTAGTGTTACCTATATCTGTCCTCTGTAGTGTAACCTATATCTGTCCCCTGTAGTGTTACCTATATCTGTCCTCTGTAGTGTAACCTATATCTGTCCTCTGTAGTGTAACCTATATCTGTCCTCTGTAGTGTTACCTATATCTGTCCTCTGTAGTGTTACCTATATCTGTCCTCTGTAGTGTTACCAATATATGTCCTCTGTAGTGTAACCTATCTGTAGTGTAACCTATATCTGTCCTCTGTAGTGTTACCTATATCTGTCCTCTGTAGTGTTACCTATATCTGTCCTCTGTAGTGTTACCTATATCTGTCCTCTGTAGTGTTACCTATATCTGTCCTCTGTAGTGTTACCTATATCTGTCCTCTGTAGTGTTACCTATATCTGTACCCTGTTGTGTTAACTATATCTGTCCTCTGTAGTGTTACCTATATCTGTCCTCTGTAGTGTTACCTATATCTGTCCTCTGTAGTGCAACCTATATATGTCCTCTGTTACTTATATCTGTCCTCTGTAGTGTTACCTATATCTGTCCTCTGTAGTGTTACCTATATCTGTCCTCTGTAGTGTTACCTATATCTGTCCTCTGTAGTGTTACCTAAATCTGTCCTCTGTAGTGTTACCTATATCTGTCCTCTGTAGTATTACCTATATCTGTCCTCTGTAGTGTTACCTATATCTGTCCTCTGTAGTGTTACCTATATCTTTCCTCTGTCGTGTTACCCATATCTGTCCTCTGTAGTATTACCCTGTGTTACCTATATCTGTCCTCTGTAGTGTTACCTATATCTGTCCTCTGTAGTGTTACCTATATCTGTCCTCTGTAGTGTTACCTGTAGTATTACCTATATCTGTCCCTGTCGTGTTACCTATCTGTCCTCTGTATATCTGTCCTCTGTAGTGTTACCTATATCTGTCCTCTGTAGTGTTACCTATATCTGTCCTCTGTAGTGTTACCTATATCTGTCCTCTGTAGTGTTACCTATATCTGTCCTCTGTAGTGTTACCTATATCTGTCCTCTGTAGTGTTACCTATATCTGTCCCCTGTAGTATCTGTTACCTATATCTGTCCTCTGTAGTGTTACCTATATCTGTCCTCTGTAGTGTTACCTATATCTGTCCCCTGTAGTGTTACCTATATCTGTCCTCTGTAGTGTTACCTATATCTGTCCTCTGTAGTGTTATATATCTGTCCTCTGTAGTGTTACCTATATCTGTCCTCTGTAGTGTAACCTATATCTGTCCTCTGTAGTGTTACCTATATCTGTCCTCTGTAGTGTTACCTATATCTGTCCTCTGTAGTGTTACCTATATCTGTCCTCTGTAGTGTAACCTATATCTGTCCCCTGTAGTGTTACCTATATCTGTCCTCTGTAGTGTTACCTATATCTGTCCTCTGTAGTGTAACCTATATCTGTCCCCTGTAGTGTTACCTATATCTGTCCCTCTGTAGTGTAACCTATATCTGTCCTCTGTAGTGTAACCTATATCTGTCCTCTGTAGTGTTACCTATATCTGTCCTCTGTAGTGTTACCTATATCTGTCCCCTGTAGTGTTACCTATATCTGTCCTCTGTAGTGTTACCTATATCTGTCCTTTAGCAGTAACCTATATCTGTCCCCTGTAGTGTTACCTATATTTGTCCTCTGTAATACTTTTACATATCTGTCCCAGCGTGTTATCTATATCTGTCCTCTGTAGTGTTACCTATATCTGTCCCCTGTAGTGTTACCTATATCTGTCCTCTGTAGTGTAACCTATATCTGTCCTCTGTAGTGTTACCTATATCTGTCCTCTGTAGTGTTACCTATATCTGTCCCCTGTAGTGTTACCTATATCTGTCCTCTGTAGTGTTACCTATATCTGTCCCCTGTAGTGTTACCTATATCTGTCCTCTGTAGTGTTACCTAAATCTGTCCCCTGTAGTGTTACCTATATCTGTCCTCTGTAGTATTACCTATATCTGTCCTCTGCAGTGTAACCTATATCTGTCCTCTGTAGTGTTACTTATATCTGTATCCTGTAGTGTTACCTATATATGCCCTCTGTAGTGTTACCTATATCTGTCCTCTGTAGTGTTACCTATATATGTCCTCTGTAGTGTTACCTATATCTGTCCTCTGTAGTGTTACCTATATCTGTCCTCTGTAGTGTTACCTATATCTGTCCTCTGTAGTGTTACCTATATCTGTCCTCTGTAGTGTTACCTACATCTGTCCTCTGTAGTGTTACCTATATCTGTCCTCTGTAGTGTTACCTATATCTGTCCTCTGTAGTGTTACCTATATCTGTCCTCTGTAGTGTTACCTATATATGTCCTCTGTAGTGTTACCTATATCTGTCCTCTGTAGTGTTACCTATATCTGTCCTCTGTAGTGTTACCTATATCTGTCCTCTGTAGTGTTACCTATATCTGTCCTCTGTAGTGTTACCTATATATGTCCTCTGTAGTGTTACCTATATCTGTCCTCTGTAGTGTTACCTATATCTGTCCTCTGTAGTGTTACCTGTATCTGTCCTCTGTAGTGTTACCTATATCTGTCCTCTGTAGTGTTACCTATATCTGTCCTCTGTAGTGTTACCTATATCTGTCCCCTGTAGTGTTACCTATATCTGTCCCCTGTAGTGTTATCTATATATGTCCTCTGTAGTGTTACCTATATCTGTCCTCTGTAGTGTTACCTATATCTGTCCTCTGTAGTGATACCTATATCTGTCTTTGTTCGATGAGTAAAGCAGAGGCTGTAAATGAAGTCTTCTCACTGACTTGAATAAATGTTAATTATATCTGTCCTGGCAAGAGTTTTTAATGAATAAATCTGTAGCACCTCTAATGCTAATGTTTAATTCATCAGATGAGGAATTTGTCCAATGAGTGACTTCCTAACAGCCTTACAGCCTCTTTAGTGTCTCTTTTCTGTCAACAGTTGTTTTGGACAAACTTCATGTGATCCGCTCGGAGAAATACAGCTTTTCCTGTCGTTCCAAATGACATCCTATTCCCTCATAGTGCACTACTTTGGACTCTACTCCCTACATAGTATCTTTTGGACCCTACTCCCTATATAGTGTACTACTTTGGATCTGTCCCTCTATAGTGTTACTACTTTGGACCCTGACTCCCTATATAGTGCACTACTTTGGATCTGACCCCTGTAGTGTTACTACTTTGGACCCTGACCCCTATATAGTGCACTACTTTGGACCCTGACTCCCTATATAGTGCACTACTTTGGACCCTGACTCCTCTATAGTGCACTACTTGACCCTGACTCCCTATATAGTGCACTACTTTGGACCCTGACTCCCTATATAGTGCACTACTTTGGACCCTGACTCCCTATATAGTGCACTACTTTGGACCCTGACTCCCTATATAGTGCACTACTTTGACCCTGACTCCCCTGTAGTGCACTACTTTGGACCCTATATCTGTCCCTATATAGTTGCACTACTTTGGACTGACCCAAATGAAGGGAATAGGGTGTTATTTGGGACTGGTGTTATGTTTGTTACAGACTAAATCTGCTACCCAAGAGTTTTGTTGAAGTTCATTTCTGGTGTTATACTTGTAATGGTTTACTTTTTATCTGAGGTTTAGTAGTGTTACACCGTCACATTTTATCAGCAGAGACCAGTTTTACACCTTGTACTCCATTCAGGTTACCTATAGGAGGCGGAAGAGAGGGAACACACACCATCCGGTACCTGTTCATATGCAGACAGAGAGCGAGAGAGGCACAGTGTCGCTTCAGACCCAGAGAGAGAGGGAGAGGGAAGTTACAGGCCCAGAGAGAGAGTTAGAGGGATAGGGAAGTTACAGGCCCAGAGTAGTGTTAGGGAGAGGGAAGTTACAGGCCCAGTAGAGAGGGAGAGGGAAGTTACAGGCCCATAGAGAGAGGGAGAGGGAAGTTACAGGCCCAGAGGGAGAGGTAAGTTATCAGGCCCAGAGTGAGAGGGAGATATCAGGCCCAGAGAGAGAGGGAGAGGGATATACAGGCCCAGAGAGAGGGAGACCTATAGTTACAGGCCCAGAGTTACCTATAGGGAAGTTACAGGCCCAGAGAGAGAGGGAGAGGAAGTTACAGGCCCATAGAGAGAGGGAGAGGGAAGTTACAGGCCCATAGAGAGAGGGAGAGGGAAGTTACAGGCCCAGAGAGAGAGGGAGAGGGAAGTTACAGGCCCAGAGAGAGAGGGAGAGGGAAGTTACAGGCCCAGAGAGTTGGGAGAGGGAATACAGGCCCAGAGGGAGAGGGAAGTTACAGGCCCAGAGAAAGGGACCGGGAAGTTTACAGGCCCAGAGAGATGAGGGAATTTACAGACCCAGAGAGAGAGGCAGAGTGTAATTTCAGACCCACAGAGATAGGGAGAGTGTCATTACAGGCCCAGAGAGAGAGGGAGAGGGAAGTTACAGGCGCAGAGGGAGAGGGAGAGGGAAGTTACAGGCCCAGAGAGAGAGGGACAGGGAAGTTACAGGCCCAGAGAGAGAGGGACTTTGGACCCTACATGCCCAGAGAGAGAGGGAGAGGGAAGTTACATGCCCAGAGAGAGAGGGAGAGGGAAGTTACAGGCCCAGAGAGAGAGGGAGAGGGAAGTTACAGGCCCAGAGAGAGAGGGAGAGGGAAGTTACAGACCCAGAGAAAGAGGCAGAGTGTCATTTCAGACCCAGAGAGATAGGGAGAGTGTCATTACAGGCCCAGAGAGAGAGGGGGAGGGAAGTTACAGGCCCAGAGAGAGAGGGAGAGGGTGTTACAGGGAGAGGGAGAGGAGAGGGATGTTACAGACTCAAAGGGAAGTTACAGGCCCAGAGAGAGGGAGAGGGAAGTTCAGGCCCAGAGGGAGAGGGAGAGAGGGCGAGGGAAGTTACAGGCCCAGAGAGAGAGGGAGAGGGAAGTTACAGACCCAGAGAGAGAGGCAGAGTGTTTCAGACCCAGAGAGATAGGGAGAGGTCATTACAGGCCCAGAGAGAGAGGGGGAGGGAAGTTACAGGCCCAGAGGGAGAGGGAAGTTACAGGCGCAGAGGGAGAGGAGAGGGAAGTTACAGGCCCAGGAGAGAGGGAGAGGGAAGTTACAGGCCCAGAGAGAGAGGGAGAGGGAAGTTACATGCCCAGAGAGAGAGGGAGAGGGAAGTTACATGCCCAGAGAGAGAGGGAGAGGGAAGTTACAGGCCCAGAGAGAGAGGGAGAGGGAAGTTACAGGCCCAGAGAGAGAGGGAGAGGGAAGTTACAGACCCAGAGAAAGAGGCAGAGTGTCATTTCAGACCCAGAGAGATAGGGAAGTGTCATTACAGGCCCAGAGAGAGAGGGGAGGGAAGTTACAGGCCCAGAGAGAGAGGGAGAGGGAAGTTACAGGCGCAGAGGGAGAGGGAGAGGGAAGTTACAGGCCCAGAGAGAGAGGGAGAGGGATGTTACAGGCCCAGAGAGAGAGGGAGAGGGAAGTTACAGGCCCAGAGAGAGAGGGAGAGGGAAGTTACAGGCCCAGAGAGAGAGGGAGAGGGAAGTTACAGGCCCAGAGAGAGAGGGAGAGGGAAGTTACAGACCCAGAGAAAGAGGGAGAGGGAAGTTACAGACCCAGAGAAAGAGGCAGAGTGTCATTTCAGACCCAGAGAGATAGGCAGAGTGTCATTTCAGACCCAGAGAGAGAGGGGGAGGAAGTTACAGGCCCAGAGAGAGAGGGAGAGGGAAGTTACAGGCGCAGAGAGAGAAGGGAGAGGGAAGTTACAGGCCCAGAGAGAGAGGGAGAGGGATGTTACAGGCCAGAGAGAGAGGGAGAGGGAAGTTACAGGCCCAGAGAGAGAGGGAGAGGGAAGTTACAGGCCCAGAGGGAGAGGGAGAGAGGGAGAGGGAAGTTACAGGCCCAGAGAGAGAGGGAGAGGGAAGTTACAGGCCCAGAGAGAGAGGCAGGCCCAGAGAGAGAGGGGGAGGGAAGTTACAGGCCCAGAGAGAGAGGGGAGGGAAGTTACAGGCCCAGAGAGAGGAGAGGGAAGTTACAGGCCCAGAGAGAGAGGGAGAGGGATGTTACAGGCCCAGAGAGAGAGGGAGAGGGAAGTTACAGGCCCAGAGAGAGAGGGAGAGGAAGTTACAGGCCCAGAGGGAGAGGGAGAGAGGGAGAGGGAAGTTACAGGCCCAGAGAGAGAGGGAGAGGGAAGTTACAGACCCAGAGAGAGAGGCAGAGGTAATTTCAGACCCAGAGAGATAGGGAGAGTGTCATTACAGGCCCAGAGAGAGAGGGGGAGGGAAGTTACAGGCCCAGAGATAGAGGGAGAGTGTCATTAAAGGCCCAGAGGGAGAGGGAGAGGGAAGTTACAGGCCGAGAGGGAGAGGGAAGTTACAGGCCCAGAGGGAGAGGGAGAGGGAAGTTACAGGCCCAGAGAGAGAGGGAGAGGGAAGTTACATGCCCAGAGAGAGAGGGAGAGGGAAGTTACAGGCCCAGAGAGAGAGGGGGAGGGAAGTTACAGGCCCAGAGAGAGAGGGAGAGGGAAGTTACAGACCCAGAGAAAGAGGAGAGTGTCATTTCAGACCCAGAGAGAGGGAGAGTCATTACAGGCCCAGAGAGAGGGAGAGGGAAGTTACAGGCCCAGAGAGAGAGGGAGAGGGAAGTTACAGGCCCAGAGAGAGAGGGAGAGGGAAGTTACAGGCCCAGAGAGAGAGGGAAGTTACAGGCCCAGAGAGAGAGGGGAGGGAAGTTACAGGCCCAGAGAGAGAGGGAGAGGGAAGTTACAGGCCCAGAGAGAGAGGCAGAGTGTCATTTCAGGCCCAGAGAGAGAGGGAGAGTGTCATTACAGGCCCAGAGAGAGAGGGGGAGTGTCATTACAGGCCCAGAGAGAGAGGGGGAGGGAAGTTACAGGCCCAGAGAGAGAGTGAGAGGGAAGTTACAGGCCCAGAGAGAGAGGGAGAGGGAAGTTACAGGCCCAGAGAGAGAGGGAGAGGGAAGTTACAGGCCCAGAGAGAGAGGGAGAGGGAAGTTACAGGCCCAGAGAGAGAGGGAGAGGGAAGTTACAGGCCCAGAGAGAGAGGGAGAGGGAAGTTACAGGCCCAGAGAAAGAGGGAGAGGGAAGTTACAGACCCAGAGAGAGGGAGTGTCATTTCAGACCCAGAGAGAAGTTAGAGGCCCAGAGGAGAGGGGGAGGGAAGTTACAGGCCCAGAGAGAGAGGGAGAGGGAAGTTACAGGTCCAGAGAGAGAGGGAGAGGGAAGTTACAGGCCCAGAGAGAGAGGGAGAGGGAAGTTACAGGCCCAGAGGGAGAGGGAGAGAGGGCGAGGGAAGTTACAGGCCCAGAGAGAGAGGGGAGGGAAGTTACAGGCCCAGAGAGAGCAGGCCCAGAGGAGAGGGAAGTTACAGGCCCAGAGAGAGAGGGGGAGGGAAGTTACAGGCCCAGAGAGAGAGGGAGAGGGAAGTTACAGGCCCAGAGAGAGAGGGAGAGGGAAGTTACAGGCCCAGAGAGAGAGAGAGGGAGAGTCATTACAGGCCCAGAGAGAGAGGGGGAGGGAAGTTACAGGCCCAAAGGAGAGGGAAGTTACAGGCCCAGAGAGAGAGGGGAGGTTACAGAGGCAGAGGCAATTCAGACACAGAGAGGGGAGGGAAGTTACAGGCCCAGAGGAGAGGCAGAGTTACAGGCCCAGAGAGAGAGAGGAGGGAAGTTACAGGCCCAGAGAGAGGGGAGTGTCAATTACAGACCCAGAGGGAGAGGGAAGTTACAGACCCAGGAGAGAGAGGGCAGTTATTCAGGCCCAGAGAGAGAGAGGGAGAGGGAAGTTACAGGCCCAGAGAGAGAGGGAGAGGGAAGTTACAGGCCCCCAGAGTCATTTCAGACCCAGAGGGAGAGGGAAGTTACAGGCCCAGAGAGAGGGAGAGTGTAATTACAGGCCCAGAGAGAAGGAGAGGGAAGTTACAGACCCAGAGAGAGAGGCAGAGTGTCATTTCAGACCCAGAGAGATAGGGAGAGTGTCATTACAGGCCCAGAGAGAGAGGGGGAGGGAAGTTACAGGCCCAGAGAGAGAGGGAGAGGGAAGTTACAGGCACAGAGGAGAGGGAGAGGAAGTTACAGGCCCAGAGAGAGAGGGAGAGGGATGTTACAGGCCCAGAGAGAGAGGGAGAGGGAAGTTACAGGCCCAGAGAGAGAGGGAGGGGAAGTTACAGGCCCAGAGAGAGGGAGAGGGAAGTTACAGGCCCAGAGAGAGAGGGAGAGGGAAGTTACAGGCCCAGAGAGAGAGGGAGAGGGAAGTTACAGGCCCAGAGGAGAGTGTCATTTCAGACCCAGAGAGATAGGGAAGTTACAGGCCCAGAGAGAGAGGGAGAGGGAAGTTACAGGCCCAGAGAGAGAGGGAGAGGGAAGTTACAGGCCCAGAGAGGGAGAGGGAAGTTACAGGCCCAGAGAGAGAGGGAGAGGGATGTTACAGGACCCAGAGAGAGAGGGAGAGGGAATTACAGGCCCAGAGAGAGAGGGGAGGGAAGTTACAGGCCCAGAGGGAGAGGGGAGAGGGAAGTTACAGGCCCAGAGAGAGAGGGAGAGGGAAGTTACAGGCCCAGAGAGAGAGGGGGAGGGAAGTTACAGGCCCAGAGAGAGAGGGGGAGGGAAGTTACAGGCCCAGAGAGAGAGGGAGAGGGAAGTTACAGGCCCAGAGAGAGAGGGAGAGTGTCATTACAGGCCCAGAGAGAGAGGGAGGAAGTTACAGGCCCAGAGATAGAGGGAGAGTGTCATTAAAGGCCCAGAGAGAGGGAGAGGGAGAGGCAAGTGTCAATTCAGACGCAGAGAGTGGGAGGGAAGTCACAGGGAGAGGGAGAGTGTCATTACAGACCCAGAGAGAGAGAGGGAGGGGAAGTTACAGGCCCAGAGAGAGAGTCAATTCAGAGAGGGAGAGGGAAGTTACAGACCCAGAGAGAGGGGCAGTGTCAATCACAGACCCAGAGAGAGAGGAGAGGGAAGTTACAGACCCAGAGAGAGAGGGAGAGGGAAGTCACAGGCCCAGAGACAGAGGCAGAGTGTCATTTCAGACCCAGAGGGAGAGGGAAGTTACAGACCCAGAGAGAGGGGAGAGTGTCATTACAGGCCCAGAGAGAGAGGGAGAGGGAAGTCACAGACCCAGAGAGAGAGGGAGAGTGTCATTACAGGCCCAGAGAGAGTGGGAGAGGGAAGTCACAGGCCTATAGAGAGAGGTAGAGTGGAAGTTACAGGCCCAGAGAGAGAGGGAGAGGTCATCACAGGCCCAGAGAGAGAGGGAGAGGGAATACAGGCCCAGAGAGAGAGGTAGAGTGTCATCACAGGCCCAGAGAGAGAGGTAGAGTGTCATTTCAGGCCCAGAGAGAGAGGGGAGGGAAGTCACAGGCCCAGAGGGAGAGGAAGTCACAGACCCAGAGAGAGAGGGAGAGGGAAGTTACAGGCCCAGAGAGAGTGGAGAGGGATATCACAGGCCTACAGAGAGAGGGAGAGTGGAATCACAGGCCCAGAGAGAGAGGGAGAGTGTCCTTACAGGCCCAGAGAGAGAGGGAGAGTCTCATACAGGCCCAGAGAGAGAGGGAGAGGGAAGTTACAGGCCCAGAGAGAGAGGGAGAGGGAATCACAGGCCCAGAGAGAGAGGGGGAGGGAAGTTACAGGCGCAGAGAGAGAGGGAGAGGGAAGTTACAGGCCCAGAGAGAGGGAGAGGGAAGTTACAGGCCCAGAGAGAGAGGGAGAGGGAAGTTACAGACCCAGAGAAAGAGGCAGAGTGTCATTTCAGACCCAGAGAGATAGGCAGAGTGTCATTTCAGACCCAGAGAGAGAGGGGGAGGGAAGTTACAGGCCCAGAGAGAGAGGGAGAGGGAAGTTACAGGCGCAGAGAGAGAGGGAGAGGGAAGTTACAGGCCCAGAGAGAGAGGAGAGGGATGTTACAGGCGCAGAGAGAGAGGGAGAGGGAAGTTACAGGCCCAGAGAGAGAGGGAGAGGGAAGTTACAGGCCCAGAGGGAGAGGGAGAGAGGGCGAGGGAAGTTACAGGCCCAGAGAGAGAGGGAGAGGGAAGTTACAGACCCAGAGAGAGAGGCAGGCCCAGAGAGAGTGGGAGAGGGAAGTTACAGGCCCAGAGAGAGAGGGGGAGGGAAGTTACAGGCCCAGAGAGAGAGGGGGAGGGAAGTTACAGGCCCAGAGAGAGAGGGAGAGGGAAGTTACAGGCCCAGAGAGAGAGAGAGGGAGAGTCATTACAGGCCCAGAGAGAGGGGGAGGAAGTTACAGGCCCAAAGATAGAGGGAGAGTGTCATTAAAGGCCCAGAGAGAGAGGGGAGGTTACAGAGGCAGAGTGTCAATTCAGACACAGAGAGGGGGGAGGGAAGTTACAGGCCCAGAGAGAGGGGAGTGGAATTACAGGCCCAGACATTACAGACCCAGAGAGAGAGGGGGAGGGAAGTTACAGGCCCAGAGAGAGGGGCAGTGTCAATTCAGACCCAGAGGGAGAGGGAAGTTACAAACCCAGAGAGAGGGGCAGTGTCAATTCAGACCCAGAGAGGGAGGGGAGGGAAGTCACAGAACCAGAGAGAGAGGGAGAGGGAAGTCACATGCCCAGAGACAGAGGCAGAGTGTCATTTCAGACCCAGAGGGAGAGGGAAGTTACAGACCCAGAGAGAGGGGCAGAGTGTCATTTCAGGCCCAGAGAGAAGCAGAGGGAAGTTACAGACCAGAGAGAGAGGTTAGAGTGTCATTTCAGACCCAGAGAGAGAGGGGAGGGAAGTCACAGACCCAGAGAAGTCACAGACCCAGAGAGGAGGGAGTGTCATTACAGGCCCAGAGAGAGTGGGAGAGGGAAATCACAGGCCTATAGAGAGAGGTAGAGTGTCATCACAGGCCCAGAGAGAGAGGGAGAGTGTCATCACAGGCCCAGGGAGAGAGGGAGAGTGTCATCACAGGCCCAGAGAGAGAGGTAGAGTGTCATCACAGGCCCAGAGAGAGAGGTAGAGTGTCATTTCAGACCCAGAGAGAGAGGGGAGGGAAGTCACAGACCCAGAGGGAGAGGGAAGTCACAGACCCAGAGAGAGAGGGAGAGTGTCATTACAGGCCCAGAGAGAGTGGGAGAGGGATATCACAGGCCTACAGAGAGAGGGAGAGTGTCATCACAGGCCCAGAGAGAGGGAGAGTGTCATCACAGGCCCAGAGAGAGAGGGAGAGTGTCATCACAGGCCCAGAGAGAGAGGGAGAGTGTCATCACAGGCCCAGAGAGAGAGGGAGAGTGTCATCACAGGCCCAGAGAGAGAGGGAGAGTGTCATCACAGGCCCAGAGAGAGAGGGAGAGTGTCATCACAGGCCCAGAGAGAGAGGGAGAGTGTCATCACAGGCCCAGAGAGAGGGAGAGTGTCATCACAGGCCCAGAGAGAGAGGGAGAGTGTCATCACAGGCCCAGAGAGAGAGGGAGAGTGTCATCACAGGCCCAGAGAGAGAGGGAGAGTGTCATCACAGGCCCAGAGAGAGAGGGAAGAGTGTCATCACAGGCCCAGAGAGAGAGGGAGAGTGTCATCACAGGCCCAGAGAGAGAGGGAGAGTGTCATCACAGGCCCAGAGAGAGGGAGAGTGTCATCACAGGTGTTGAGAGAGAGAGGGAGAGTGTCATCACAGGCCCAGAGAGAGAGGGAGAGTGTCATCACAGGCCCATAGAGAGAGGGAGAGTGTCATCACAGGCCCAGAGAGAGAGGGAGAGTGTCATCACAGGCCCAGAGAGAGAGAGGGAGAGTGTCATCACAGGCCCAGAGAGAGAGAGGGAGAGTGTCATCACAGGCCCAGAGAGAGAGGGTTAGTGTCATCACAGACCCAGAGAGAGAGGGAAGAGTGTCCTTACAGGCCTATAGAGAGAGAGGGAGAGTGTGTTGAACAGGCCCATAGAGAGAGGGAGAGTGTCATCACAGGCCCAGAGAGAGGGAGAGTGTTATTACTGGCCCATAGAGAGAGTGGAAGAATGTATTATTACAGGCCCAGAGAGAGACTCTAGAGTGTCATCACAGACCCAGAGCAGGCCTGGCCTGTGACTGAGGGAAACACTGTCAAATAATGTGGTTTTTTTTCAACCAAAGAAGGAAAGTCTGAATTCTGTTTTTGTCAAGGGAAGTAGTATTATGAACTGACCCAGGGCTCTGGGAACATAGTTCACTATGAAGTGGAAGACCCAGGGAGCAGAGCCAACCTGTGACTGTGGGGAAACACTGTCAAATAATGTGTGCTGGTCATTTCAACCTATGAAGGAAAGTCTGTTCTGTTGGGGTCAAGTCGAACATAGTTCACTATGAAAGAAAGTGGGCCCTATGGGGCTCTGGTCGAACATAGTTCACTATGAAGGGAATAGGGCCCTATGGGGCTCTGGTCGAACATAGTTCACTATGAAGGGAATAGGGCCCTATGGGGCTCTGGTCTTTAACATAGTTCACTATGAAGGGAATAGGGCCCTATGGGGCTCTGGTTTTCGAACATAGTTCACTATGAAGGGAATAGGGGCCCTATGGGGCTCTGGTCGAACATAGTTCACTATGAAGGGAATAGGGCCCTATGGGGCTCTGGTCGAACATAGTTCACTATGAAGGGAATAGGGCCCTATGGGGCTCTGGTCGAACATAGTTCACCATGAAGGGAATAGGGCCCTATGGGGCTCTGGCCAACATAGTTCACTATGAAGGGAATGGGGCCCTATGGGGCTCTGGTCGAACATAGTTCACTATGAAGGGAATAGGGCCCTATGGGGCTCTGGTCGAACATAGTTCACCATGAAGGGAATTGGGCCCTATGGGGCTCTTCGAACATAGTTCACCATGAAGGGAATAGGGCCTATGGGGCTCTGGTGAGGGAACATAGTTCACCATGAAGGGAATAGGGCCCTATGGGGCTCTGGTCGAACTTAGTTCACCATGAAGGGAATAGGGCCCTATGGGGCTCTGGTCGAACATAGTTCACCATGAAGGGAATAGGGCCCTATGGGGCTCTGGTCGAACATAGTTCACCATGAAGGGAATAGGGCCCTATGGGGCTCTGGTCGAACATAGTTCACCATGAAGGGAATAGGGCCCTATGGGGCTCTGGTCGAACATAGTTCACCATGAAGGGAATAGGGCCCTATGGGGCTCTGGTCGAACATAGTTCACCATGAAGGGGAATAGGGCCCTATGGGGCTCTGGTCGAACATAGTTCACCATGAAGGGAATAGGGCCCTATGGGGCTCTGGTCGAACATAGTTCACCATGAAGGGAATAGGGCCCCTAGAGGCAGCTCTGGTCGAACATAGTTCACCATGAAGGGAATAGGGCCCTCACCATGCTAGGGAATAGGGGGCTCTGGTCGAACATAGTTCACCATGAAGGGAATAGGGCCCTATGGGGCTCTGGTCGAACATAGTTCACCATGAAGGGAATAGGGCCCTATGGGGCTCTGGTCGAACATAGTTCACCATGAAGGGAATAGGGCCCTATGGGGCTCTGGTCGAACATAGTTCACCATGAAGGGAATAGGGCCCTATGGGGCTCTGGCCGAACATAGTTCACTATGAAGGGAATAGGGCCCTATGGGGCTCTGGTCGAACATAGTTCACTATGAAGGGAATAGGGCCCTATGGGGCTCTGGTCGAACATAGTTCACTATGAAGGGAATAGGCTCTATGGGGCTCTGGGTCGAACATAGTTCACTATGAAGGGAATAGGGCCCTATGGGGCTCTGTCGAACAGGTTCACTATGAGGGAATGGCCCATGGGGCACTATGAACACTATGTTGAATGTGCAGAGGCACAGGGATGCTGGGTCATGCTGACTCTACAGGGTGTTGAATGCGTTCCACAGGGATGC
Organism: Oncorhynchus masou masou; assembly: GCF_036934945.1. NCBI lineage: Eukaryota > Metazoa > Chordata > Actinopteri > Salmoniformes > Salmonidae > Oncorhynchus > Oncorhynchus masou. The sequence goes on from NC_088235.1 coordinate 4,934,084, forward strand.
TGGCCCATGTTGACTCTACGTGGTGTTGAATGCGTTCCACAGGGATGCTGGGTCATGTTGACTTACGTGGTGTTGAATGCGTTCCACAGGGATGCTGGGTCATGTTGACTCTACAGGGTGTTGAATGCGTTCCACAGGGATGCTGGCCTATGTTGACTCCAATTCTTCCTACTGTTGTGTCAAGTTAGCAGGATGTCCTTTGGGTGGTGGACCATTTTGATACAAACAGGAAACTGTTGACCGTGAAAAATCATTTTGTCTGAGCCATTCACCCTCTGAATGGCACACATTCACAATCCATGTCTCAATTGTCTCAAATCCTAAAAATCCTTCTTTAACCCGTCCCCCTCCTCTTCATCTACACTGATTGAAGTGGATTTAACAAGTGACATCAAGAAGGGATCATGACTTTCACCTGGATTCACCTGGCCAGTCTGTGTCATGGAAAGAACAGGTGTTCGTCATGTTTTGAACACTCAGTGTGAAAGGGAATATTGTTCATTTGCGTGTAAATGTTGCAACGAAATGTTTGTACAAAATAAAATAAAAATCCCAGTGCAGTTATCCCAAAACACTCAATAACAGGTCTCGATCATCATAAAGGAAACAAATATGAAACAAACAGCACCAATGCTGTAACATCAATAGAAGGAGAGATTATTGGGATATGAATCACTCCCACACGTCATCGTCCTTAACAGTTGGAAACAGGGCAGCAAGTGAGACAGGGAAGAGACAGACGTGAGAGATGTTAAGATGACAAGGTGGTGAAATTAAATGCAAACTTTGCAGGGGTGTAATTGAGCTTCGGTGGAAAAAGGTGCCATACTGTTTGAGGGGATGAATTAGACTCCAGAGGCAGTACAGGTACCATGCTGTTTGAGGGGATGAATTAGACTCCAGAGGCAGTACAGGTACCATGCTGTTTGAGGGGATGGAGGCAGTACAGGTACCATGCTGTTTGAGGGTATGAGTTAGACTACAGAGGCAGTACAGGTACCATGCTGTTTGAGGGGATGAATTAGACTCCAGAGGCAGTACAGGTACCATGAGGGGATGAATTAGATCCAGAGGCAGTACAGGTACCATGCTGTTTGATTAGACTCCAGAGGCAGTACAGGTACCATGCTGTTTGAGGGGATGAATTAGACTCAGAGGCAGTACAGGTACCATGCTGTTTTTGAGAGAATACAGGGAGTACAGGTACCATGCTGTTTGATGGGATGCATTAGACTCCAGAGGCAGTACAGGTACCATGCTGTTTGATGGGATGAATTAGACTCCAGAGGCAGTACAGGTACCATGCTGAAGGGGGAGCCATGCTGTTTGATGGGGATGCATTAGACTCCAGAGGCAGTACAGGTACCATGCTGAAGACTCAGAGGGAGGCAGTACAGGTACCATGCTGAAGGGGAGGCATCGTGAGACCCAACCTGCTTGCTGGCAACAATTCAATAACACTCAGAGTGTTTGGGTTGTTAATCGGATTCATTCCGTCTCTTTAAAAAAAAATTTAATACTTTTTGCGTGTACTTGACATTTTACTGCACTGTTATGAGCTGGTAACAAAAGCATTTAACATCTGCAAAACAGTGTCTGTGACCAATACACTTTGAAGGGATTGAATTTGTTGTTGCCTAGTTGTTTTTTGTAGGTTTCTACACTACTTTCCCTCCACCTACAGCATTGCTTAATATTGTGCAGTTCCTTTGGCTTTGAAGCCTCAGGGTAGAGTATTGGGGTGGCAGGGTAGTCTAGTGGTTAGAGTGTTGGGCCAGGAACTGAGAGGTTGATGGATCAAGTCCCTGAGCTGACAAGGTAATAGGGTGAATATGCAGTAGTCATAGTAACGTCACTCTGCCTGGCAGGGAGCAGGGTGAATATGCAGTAGTCATAGTAACGTCACTCTGCCTGGCAGGGAGCAGGGTGAATATGCAGTAGTCATAGTAACGTCACTCTGCCTGGCAGGGAGCAGGGTGAATATGCAGTAGTCATAGTAACTTCACTCTGCCTGGCAGGGAGCAGGGTGAATAAGCAGTAGTCATAGTAACGTCACTCTGCCTGGCAGGGAGCAGGGTGAATATGCAGTAGTCATAGTAACTTCACTCTGCCTGGCAGGGAGCAGGGTGAATATGCAGTAGTCATAGTAACTTCACTCTGCCTGGCAGGGAGCAGGGTGAATATGTAGTCAGGTCACTCTGCCTGCAGGGAGCAGGGTTAATATGCAGTAGTCATTGTTCAGGCATGATTAACAATGATGTAGAAGTGATGATAATGATTATGTGTGCCATGTATCCCAATTGGCACCCTATTCCCTATGTTGTGCACTACTTTAGATCAGAGCCCTATGGACCCTGGTCAAACATAGTGCGCAAAAAGAATAGGGCGCCATTTGAGACTCATCCTCAACCTCCCTCCAATCTTTTGCGATCTGCCTTTCTGTTACAGTGGTCATTGTAGAAGCTTCCCACACCTGGCAGAGAGTGCAGGTGTGATTGATGAACGGGTATAAGTGATGATGATGCCTGGGCTGGCTGTTGGCCTTTCTACATAAGGGTCCTCCATCAGCCTGATAAATAACCACTCATTCTCTGAGCAGAGGCTCGGGAAGGCAGGGTTGGGCTGGTCCTTCTACTGAGGTAATTAGGACTGTGATTCATTTCGGTTGGCCTGTGTCCCACTGTGTTTTGATACAGCCTTCTAATAGGCATACAGTAAGTAGATCATCTGCATGGTAGGCTGACACTGGTATTTGTCTTGTCTGCGAGTTGTGTAATGGGTTGTCATGGAAACAGATTGTTGTTCTATTTAGTCTTAATAAAAGGGACATCCACTCCCACCTAGCTTGCATCTTAAATGTCACACGATCCCCTAGTGCACTACTTTAGACCAGGACCCATAGGGCTTTGTTCACAAGCAGTGCACTATATAGTGAAATAAGGATGCCATTTGGGATGGATGTTAGACTTTGCGTATTCCATTATGCCATTGGCGTGTCGGAGTCATGGTTAACGGTCTGTTCTGTCATTATCATTGTCATTATCATTACAAACAAACATCTAACTGAATCTCCTGAGACGTGTCATTAAATAACAAATAATACTGTTTAGTTTATGAGAAATACTACACGTTCTAAGGTCATGCCTGCATTATGTGTCACGGGTCAATTCAAAGCATAAACCTACAGTCAGTACGTTCAGGATTACTGAAGTTGTTATCTTCCAGACTCGTTTGAACCGCGTTTAAAGACCTGTGTCCCTCATAGCCTCTTGAGGAATATGTTGGCAATCGGCACGTGGCAAAGAGTCGAAACAGTTTTGAAAGGGGCAGGAAATACAGTGGTTTTATTAACTTCCGTCTCGCCAAGATAAATAGACGACTTGGAGCTTAATGTTCCTAAAATGAAGACGTTTCATCCAGACGACTAGTTTTATTATTCTAGCTGACAGGGCATCGTTCATTTACCACACTAAGTTATGTGGCAGAGTCCCTGTTTGTTGTTTTTTGTGTGCCACTCTTTTCAATGAAGTAAAACGACATTCCCTTTTAAAGGTAAACACGTCGCCGAGCGTTTGAGGAACTGGATCGGGGATGATGTGCCGGGACAATTTGCTCTTTTTGACTTTAATGTCTATGAAGCATTAAAAACTGAGAAATGAAAATATTTGCTTCAGTTTGTTGGTGTTTAAACCTCTACAGGATCGGTGTTTCACCTCTCTGTTAACTGAATTGATCTTTTGTTAACTCTCTCACAATGAGAGCAGATGTTAGTCTCCCAGTGGCACTAATATTACCTACATAGTGCACTACTTTTGATCAGGGCCCGATAGGGATTAGAGTGCCATTTGGAAATGCATGTCAGTGTTTTCTAATGGACTTCTGCTCCTTTCATTCACCTGAAGTCACGTTCATCTCTACAGTATTAACAACACACGGATGGTGACTGCCGCGGGGCAGCACACACCAGGGGATTTAAATGTTCTTGTTTTCAGTCATTAGTGTGTGTGTGTGTGTGTGTGTGTGTGTGGATATGATGCTGTCTCTCTCTCCTGCTGCTGTCAGCCTCTTTAGGAAGATTGATCTATTACATATTTGGAGACAGTGTCTTTGATGAGCTCATGATATTATGCATATGTATACCACCAACTCAGTAGTGACGGACTGGGGCTGGTGGTAGTCAGACTGGTGGTAGTGGGGACTGGGGCTGATGGTAGTGAGGGGACTGAGGTGGTAGTGAGGGGACTGGTGGTATACATATATGGTATGGAGACTCAGTGGTGAGTGACTGAGGCTGGTGGTAGTGTGGGGACTGGTGATATACCATATATATACCACCAACTCGGTAGTGACGGGACTGGGGCTGATGGTAGTGTGGGGACTAGTGGTAGTGAGGGGACTGAGGCTGGTTGTAGTGAGGGGACTGGTCAGTGGGGACTGGTGGTTGTAGTGTGGGGACTGGTGGTAGTGGGGCTGGTGGTAGTGAGGGGGACTGGTGGTAGTGAGGGGGACTGGTGGTAGTGAGGGGACTGGTGGTAGTGAGGGGGCTGGTGGTAGTGAGGGGACTGGTGGTAGTGAGGGGACTGGTGGTAGTGAGGGGACTGGTGGTAGTGGGGGACTGGTGGTAGTGAGGGGACTGGTGGTAGTGTGGGGGACTGGTGGTAGTGGGGACTGGTGGTAGTGAGGGGACTGGGGACTGGTGGTAGTGTGGTAGTGGGGACTGGTGGTAGTGTGGGGACTGGTGGTAGTGTGGGGACTGGTGGTAGTAGGGGACTGGGCTGGTGTAGTGTGGGGACTGGTGGTAGTGAGGGGACTGGTGGTAGTGAGGGGGGCTGGTGGTAGTGGGGGACTGGTGGTAGTGAGGGGCTGGTGGTAGTGGGGACTGGTGGTAGTGAGGGGACTGGTGGTAGTGAGGGGACTGGTGGTAGTGAGGGGACTGGTGGTAGTGAGGGGACTGGTGGTAGTGAGGGGACTGGTGGTAGTGTGGTAGTGAGGGGACTGGTGGTAGTGAGGGGACTGGTGGTAGTGAGGGGACTGGTGGTAGTGAGGGGACTGGTGGTAGTGAGGGGACTGGCTGGTGTGGGGCCTGGTGGTAGTGAGGGGACTGGTGGTAGTGGGGGGGCCTGGTGGTAGTGGAGTGGGGACTGGTGGTAGTGAGGGGACTGAGGCTGGTTGTAGTGTGGGGACTGGTGGTAGTGAGGGGACTGAGGCTGGTTGTAGTGTGGGGACTGGTGGTAGTGAGGGGACTGAGGCTGGTTGTAGTGTGGGGACTGGTGGTAGTGAGGGGACTGGTGGTAGTGAGGGCCTGGTGGTAGTGAGGGACTGGTGTGGGGACTGGTGGTAGTGAGGGGGACTGGTGGTAGTGGGGACTGGTGGTAGTGGGGACTGGGGCTGGTGGAGTGAGGGACTGGTGGTAGTGAGGAGGGGGACTGGTGGTAGTGAGGGGACTGGGGCTGGTGGTAGTGAGGGGCCTGGTGGTAGTGGGACTGGTGGTAGTGAGGGGACTGGTGGTGTGAGGGGACTGGTGGTAGTGTGGGGACTGGTGGTAGTGAGGGGACTGAGGTGGTTGTAGGGGGGACTGGTGGTAGTGACTGGGACTGGTGGTAGTGAGGGGACTGGTGGTAGTGGAGGGGACTGGGGCTGGTGGTAGTGAGGGGACTGGTGGTAGTGAGGACTGGGGGGGCTGGTGGTAGGCTGGTGGTAGTGAGGGGACTGGTGGTAGTGAGGGGACTGGTGGGAGGGGACTGGTGGGGACTGGTGGTAGTGAGGGGCTGGTGGTAGTGGGGACTGGTGGTAGTGACTGGTGGACTGGTGGTAGTGAGGGGACTGGTGGTAGTGAGGGGACTGGTGGTAGTGGGGGTGAGGGGACTGGTGGTAGTGAGGGGACTGGGGACTGGTGGTAGTGAGGGGCTGGTGGTAGTGAGGGGACTGGTGGTAGTGAGGGACTGGTGGTAGTGAGGGGACTGGTGGTAGTGAGGGGGAGGCTGGTGGTAGTGAGGGGACTGGTGGTAGTGAGGGGACTGGTGGTAGTGAGGGGACTGGGGCTGGTGGTAGTGTGGGGACTGGTGGTAGTGTGGTAGTGGGGCTGGTGGTAGTGGGGACTGGTGGACTGGGGCTGGTGGTAGTGGTGGTAGTGAGGGGGGACTGTGGGGACTGGTGGTAGTGAGGGGGGGCTGGTGGACTGGGGTGGGGGGTAGTGAGGGGAGTGGTAGTGGGGACTGGTGGTAGTGAGGGGACTGGGGACTGGGGCTGGTGGTAGTGAGGGGACTGGTGGTAGTGAGGGGACTGGGGCTGGTGGTAGTGGGGCTGGTGGTAGTGCTGGGGACTGGGGCTGGTGGTAGTGAGGGGACTGGTGGTAGTGAAGGGACTGGGGCTGGTGGTAGTGAGGGGGACTGGTGGTAGTGTGGGGACTGGGGCTGGTGGTAGTGGGGCCTGGTGGTAGTGGGGGGACTGGGGACTGGGGCTGGTGGTAGTGTGGGGACTGGGGCTGGTGGTAGTGAGGGGACTGGTGGTAGTGGGACTGGGGCTGGTGGTAGTGAGGGGACTGGTGGTAGGGGCTGGTGGTAGTGAGGGGACTGGTGGTAGTGAGGGGACTGGTGGTAGTGGGGACTGGTGGTAGTGAGGGGACTGGGGCTGGTGGTAGTGAGGGGGACTGGGGCTGGTGGACTGGGGCTGGTGGTAGTGTGGGGACTGGTGGTAGTGAGGGGACTGGTGGTAGTGGGGACTGGTGGTAGCTGGTGGTAGTGAGGGGACTGGAGGGGACTGGTGGTAGTGAGGGGACTGGGGCTGGTGGTAGTGAGGGGACTGGTGGTAGTGAGGGGACTGGTGGTAGTGGTAGTGAGGGGACTGGTGGTAGTGAAGGGACTGGGGCTGGTGGTAGTGAGGGGACTGGTGGTAGTGAGGGGACTGGGACTGGTGGTAGTGAGGGGACTGGTGGTAGGGGACTGAGTGGTAGTGACTGGGGCTGGTGGTAGTAGGGGACTGGTGGTAGTGAAGGGGACTGGGGCTGGTGGTAGTGAGGGGACTGGTGGTAGTGGGGGGGCTGGTGGGTACTGGTGGTGAGGGGACTGGTGGTAGTGAGGGGACTGGTGGTAGTGTGGGGGGCTGGTGGTAGTGAGGGGACTGGTGTAGTGGGGACTGGTGGTAGTGAGGGGACTGGTGGTAGTGGGGGCTGGTGGTAGTGAGGGGACTGGTGGTAGTGGGGCTGGTGGTAGTGGGGACTGGGGCTGGTGGTAGTGAGGGGACTGGGGCTGAGGGGACTGGTGGTAGTGAGGGGACTGGGGCTGGTGGTAGTGAGGGGACTGGTGGTGGTAGTGAGGGGACTGGGGCTGGTGGTAGTGAGGGGACTGGGGCTGGTGGTAGTGAGGGGACTGGGGCTGGTGGTAGTGGTAGTGGGGACTGGTGGTAGTGGTGGTAGTGAGGGGACTGGGGACTGGTGGGTGGGGGAGTGTGGGGACTGGTGGTAGGTGGGGACTGGTGGTAGTGGGACTGGTGGTAGTGTGGGGACTGGTGGTAGTGAGGGGACTGGTGGTAGTGAGGGGGCTGGTGGTAGTGAGGGGGCTGGTGGTAGTGAGGGGACTGGTGGTAGTGAGGGGACTGGGGCTGGTGGTAGTGGGGACTGGGGCTGGTGGTAGTGAGGGGACTGGGGCTGGTGGTAGTGAGGGGACTGGTGGTAGTGAGGGGACTGGTGGTAGTGAGGGGACTGGTGGTAGTGGGGACTGGGGCTGGTGGTAGTGTGGGGACTGGGGCTGGTGGGGACTGGGGACTGGTGGTAGTGCGGGGCCTGGTGGTAGTGAGGGGACTGGGGCTGGTGGTAGTGAGGGGACTGGGACTGGTGGTAGTGGGGGACTGGTGGTAGTGGGGACTGGTGGTAGTGGGGGACTGGTGGTGGTGGGACTGGTGGTAGTGAGGGGACTGGGACTGGTGGTAGTGAGGGGACTGGTGGTAGTGAGGGGACTGAGGCTGGGTAGTGAGGGGACTGTTGTAGTGGGGGGACTGGGGCTGGTGGTAGTGTGGGGGGGACTGGGGCTGGTGGTAGTGAGTAGGGACTGGGGCTGGTGGTAGTGAGGGGGGGGACTGGTGGTAGTGAGGGGACTGGTGGGTAGTAGGGGACTGGTGGTAGTGGGGGACTGGTGGTAGTGAGGGGACTGGGGCTGGTGGTAGTGGGGACTGGTGGTAGTGAGGGACTGGTGGTAGTGAGGGGGGCTGGTGGTAGTGAGGGGACTGGTGGTAGTGTGGGGACTGGGGCTGGTGGTAGTGGGGGACTGGTGGGTGAGGGGACTGGTGGTAGTGAGGGGACTGGTGGTGAGGGGAGTGTGGGGACTGGTGGTAGTGGGGACTGGTGGTAGTGAGGGGACTGGTGGTAGTGAGGGGACTGGGGCTGGTGGTAGTGAGGGGACTGGTGGTAGTGGGGACTGGGACTGGTGGTAGTGAGGGGACTGGGGCTGTAGTGGTAGTGTAGTGAGGGACTGGTGGTAGTGAGGGGACTGGTGGTAGTGAGGGGACTGGGGCTGGTGGTAGTGAGGGGACTGGTGGTAGTGAGGGGACTGGTGGTAGTGAGGGGGGACTGGTGGTAGTGAGGGGACTGGGGCTGGTGGTAGTGAGGGGGGGACTGGTGGTAGTGAGGGGACTGGGGCTGGTGGCTGGTGGGGGTGGTAGTGGGGGACTGGGGCTGGTGGTAGGACTGGGGCTGGTGGTAGTGAGGGGCTGGTGGGGCTGGTGGTAGTGGGGACTGGGGCTGGTGGTAGTGAGGGGACTGGGGCTGGTGGTAGTGAGGGGACTGGTGGTAGTGTGGGTGACTGGGGCTGGGTAGTGAGGGACTGGGGCTGGTGGTAGTGAGAGGACTGGGGAGTGGGGCTGGTGGTAGTGAGGGGACTGGTGGTAGTGAGGGGACTGGGGCTGGTTGTAGTGAGGGGACTGGTGGTAGTGTGGGGACTGGGGCTGGTGGTAGTGTGGGGACTGGGGCTGGTGGTAGTGTGGGGACTGGGGCTGGTGGTAGTGTGGGGACTGGGGCTGGTGGTAGTGTGGGGACTGGGGCTGGTGGTAGTGTGGGGACTGGGGCTGGTGGTCGTGTGGGGACTGGTGGTAGTGAGGGGACTGGTGGTAGTGAGGGGACTGGGGCTGGTTGTAGTGAGGGGACTGGGGCTGGTGTTAGTGAGGGGACTGGATCTTCTTGTGGATAAATCCTCTTGGAATGACTAGGTGGGTAGAGGAGAAGGGAGTGTGGAGGTGGTTTGTAGAATTCCTTCTATCAATCAATCATGTCTTTATAAAGCCCTTCTTACATCAGTTGATGTCACAAAGTACTGTACAGAAACCCAGCCTAAAACCCCAAGCAGCAAGCAATGCAGATGTAGAAGCACGGTGGCTTGGAAAAACTCCCAAGAAAGGCCAGAACCTAGGAAGAAACCTAGAGTGGAACCCAGCTATGAGGGGTGGCCTGTCCTCTTCTTGCTATGCCAGGTGGAGATTAGAACAGAACATGGCCAAGATGTTCAAATGTTCATAGATGACCAGCAGGGTCAATTCATAATTATCACAGTGGTTGTTGAGGGTGCAAAAGGTCAGCACCTCAGGTGTAAATGTCTGCTGGCTTTTCATTACCGATCATTCAGGATATCTCTCCTGTTCATGCTGTCTAGAGAGTTGAAAACAGCAGGTCTGGGAGAGGTAGCACGTCCGGTGAACAGGGCAGGGTTCCATAGACGCAGGCAGAATAGTTGAAACTGGAGCAGCAGCACAGCCAGGTGGACTGGGGACAGCAAGGAGTCATCAGGCCAGGGAATCCTCGGGCATGGTCCTAGGGCTCAGGTCCTCCGAGAGAGAGAAAGAAAGAATTAGAGAGAGCCTACTTAAATTCACACAGGACACCGGATAAGACAGGAGAAATACTCCAGATATAACAGACGGACCCTAGCTCCCCGACACAAACTACTGCAGCATAAATACTGCAGGCTGTGACGGGAGGGGTCGGGAGACACTGTGGCCCTGTCTGACGATACCCCCGGACAGGGCCAAACAGGCAGGATATAACCCCACCCACTTTGCCAAAGCACAGCCCCACACCACTAGAGGGATATCTTCAACCACCAACTTACCATCCTGAGACAAGGCCGTCATAAGTATAGCCCACAAAGATCTCCGCCACGGCACAACCCAAGGGAGGGGCGCCAACCCAGACAGGAAGATCACATCAGCAATTTTGTTGTTTCATCGAAATGTACAGCTGTGTATCATCCGCATAGCTGTGAAAGTTAACATTATGTTTCCGAATGACATCACCAAGAGGTAAAATATATAGTGATATCAATAGTGGTCCTAAAACGGAACCTTGAGGAACACCAAAATTTACAGTTGATTTGTCAGAGGACAAACAGAGACAAACAGAGAAAAACTGATATCTTTCCGACAGATAAGATCTAAACCCAGCCAGAACTTGTCCGTGTAGACCAAATTGGGTTTCCAATCTCTCCAAAAGAATGTGGTGATTGATGGTATCAAAAGCAGAACTAAAGTCTAGAAGCACGAGGACAGATGCAAAGCCTCGGTCTGATGCCATTAAAAGGTCATTTACCACCTTCACAAGTGCAGTCTCAGTGCTATGATGGGTTCTAAAACCAGACTGAAGCATTTCGTATACATTGTTTTTCTTCAGGAAGACAGTGAGTTGCTGCGTAACACCTTTTTTTTTTAATTAGATATTGGCCGATATTAAAAAAAAAAAAATTATGGGTCAAGGTTTGGCTTTTTCATGAGAGGCTTTAATTCCTGCCATTTTTAGTGAGTTTGGTACACATTCGGTGGATAGAGAGCCGTTTATTATGTTCAACATAGGTGGGCCAAGCACAGGAAGCAACTCTTTCATTAGTTTAGTTGGAATAAGGTCCAGTATGCAGCTTGAAGGTTTAGAGGCCATGATTATTTTCATCATTGTGTCAAGAGATATAGTATTAAAAAACCTGAGTGTCTCCCTTAATCCTAGGTCCACGCAGAGTTGTGCAGACTCAGGACAACTGAGCTTTGAAGGAATACGCAGATTTAAAGAGGAGTCTGTAATTTGCTTTCTAATAATACTAGGTCCTGGCAGGGTTGTGCAGACTCAGGACAACCTGAGCTTTGGAGGAATACACAGATGTATCACTTTCATTTAATCACCTCAGTCAATGAGAGTCAATTGGAGTCGAGGTAACAGTGCAGAGCCAGTGAAACATCAGTAGCGTCACGCTGTCCATATTAATATGTGTATGAACGTGCAGCCACGTGGATTATGGATTATGCCGCTATAAATCTTTATCAAACCTTATAATTGGTTGACATTTTTCGACATTTTCAGGTATTTTTTTTTTTTATATTATATTAAACAATCATGTTTTCCTTTGCTAGTGTAGAAGGTAATCACCTTCACCGGACTGCGTGTTTCTGTCCCTGAACGCCTGAAAGGACATGGGAATAATCATTTGGCAAAGGGGACATTTTGTTCAATCTGGAGAGGTTGGTAAGCAACGAGCTATTGCCTCTTGAAATATTCACAAATTGTCCAATTAGGGCTGAAAATTCACCTCTCGTTTGTCAGTGACTCATTTTTGCAGCAGGGGAATCGCTCGCCTCCCTTCCTTTTTTAGGATGGACCACTTTTTAATGACTCATTCATCAAATCTTGGCTCTTTTACAACTCATACAGCTACCAAGGCAGACTAATCAGCCTCCTTTAGGGGATTGGTGCAAGGCAGGGTGGAGAGAGAACATGTAGTGGTGAGGCCCGGCCTGCAGGTCGAATCAATCATTAACACGGGATTCATATAAGGACTGAGCTCAGCTGACCATGCAGGGAATCTCAGGAGCTCCCTTATGAAACTAAACAAGCAAGAAGTATGTTAAGGGATCATGGCCCTCATCCTAAACGGCACCCTATTCCCTATATAGTGTTCACTATGTATAGGTCCCCGGGGTTCCATTTCATGTTTCATCTTAATTAACCATTACACTGAAGGTGTAAATATAGAGAGAGGACATACTATAGCAGTTGACAGCCACTGCCTGTTCACCCCGCTATCATCCAGAAGGGGAGGTCAGTACAGGTGCATCAAAGCAGGGACCGAGAGACTGAAAAACAGCTTATATCTCAAGGCCATCAGACTGTTAAACAGCCACCACTAACATTGAGTGGCTGCTGCCAACACACTGACTCCAGCCACTTTAATAATGGGAATTGATGGGAATTGATGTAAAATATATCACTAGCCACTTTAAACAATGCTACTTAATATAATGTTTACATACCCTACATTATTTATCATATACGTATATACTGTACTCTATATCATCTACTGCATATTTATGTAATACATGTATCCCTATCACTTTACATACTCATCTCATATGTATATACTGTACTCGATACCATCTACTGTATCTTGCCTATGCTGCTCTGTACCATCACTCATTCATATATCTTTATGTACATATTCTTTATCCCTTTACACTTATGTGTATAAGGTAGTAGTTTTGGAATTGTTAGCTAGATTACTCGTTGGTTATTACTGCATTGTCGGAACTAGCAGCTCAAGCATTTCGCTACACTCGCATTAACATCTGCTAACCATGTGTATGTGACAAATAAAATTTGATTTGAGTTGCATGAATCTTCCTGTGTCCGTACCAGCAGAGCATCTCAACAAGATGTACTTTATAATGGATTCACAATCCTTGACAGGGAAGGTGCTTCTAGAGAGAGAGGACACACTGCAGCAGTACGACTGATACGAATCTCTAAGGAACTCAAGGGAACCGAACACCTGATCAACAGGTAAAAAAAATAAAAAATAAATCAAGGCCATTAAAAACAAATTACGGAGTTAATCACAAAAAGAAAGGGAGCAATATAATGTTCTCAGACAAGCCGAGATACCAAATCATATACATAGTATGTTCCTAGATATCAATCGACCTACATTGAACACAGAGCATTAAATCAACTATTACAAAAGACAAAAAGACTGAAAAATAAATTGGACTTTTGAAAATGACTCTTTTGGAAATATAATGTCTACTATCTATACATGTACTCTTTTGATAAACCTCATTTTTTTTTGCCTAAACAAAATCATGGATTTCTTTGTGATGGTGTATATTAAATGGATATATTACATGGTTTAAAATGGCCCAGAGGCCTGGCAATGCTAGTGTTAAAATGTTCCATTTTGTCTCAATAGCTCAAGTACCTCTGTTACTAATCTGAGCAAAAGAAAAGAAACGTCCTCTCACTGTCAACTGCGTTTATTTTCAGCAAACTTAACATGTGTAAATATTTGTATGAACATAACAAGATTCAACAACTGAGACATAAACTGAACAAGTACCACGGACATGTGACTAACATAAATGGAATAATGTGTCCCTCATCAAAGGGGGAGGTACAAATCAAAAGTAAAAAAAGAAGTTTGACATTCCTGTCTTGCAGGAAATCACACAGAACGAGCAGTATGGCTGGTGGTATTGTCATGCTGGAGGGTCATGTCAGGATGAGCCTGCAGGAAGGGTACCACATGAGGGAGGAGGATGTCTTCCCTGTAACGACAGCGTTGAGATTGAGCTTGTTGTCATTGCAGGCAGTCTGATGATGCTGTGACACACCGCCTCAAACCATGACAGACCCTCCACCTCCAAATCGATCCCGCTCCAGAGTATAGGCCTCGGTGTAACGCTCATTCTTTCGATGATAAAGGCGAATCCGACCATCACCCCTGGTGAGACAAAACAGTGTCTCATCATTGAAGAGCACTTTTTGCTTGTGCCCATAGGCGACGTTGTTGCCGGTGACGTCTGGTGAGGACCTGCCTTACGACAGGCCTACAAGCCCTCAGTCCAGCCTCTCTCTCAGACAACATGTTTGTGAATTGTTGGGAGTGAAAGTTCTTATTAAACAACATAGCAATTTTGTAACGTATGATATTGTGTAAATCTTGAATCTGCCTGAATATTCCCACATACATATTTGTTGTGTTAGAAAGTGGGATGAAAATGTATTAAGTGTTTTTTTTTATCAAGATTTATACAAAATACACCTTTAAAAAAACATCTAATACAAATATTTCTAAACATTTATGGAAAATAAAACACCAATATATCTTGATTAGATGCGTATTCAACCCCCTCAGTCAATACATGTTAGAATCACCCAGTGATAACAGCTGTGAGTCTTTCTGGGTACGTCTCTAAGAGCTTTCCACACCTGGATTGTACAATATTTTTCCATTATTCTTTTTAAAAATCTTCAAGCTCTATCAAGTTGGTTGTTGATCATTGCTAGGCAACTATTGTCAAGTCTTGCCATAGATTTTCAAGATGATTTAAGTCCAAACTGTAACTCAGCCACTCAGGAACATTCACTGTCTTTTTAGAAAGCAGACTGAACCTGTTTCATTCTGGTTATTTTTATCCCCCCTAAAAACATCTCCCTAGTCTTTGGCGATGACAGGTATACCTGTACCGTGATGCAGCCAGAACCATACTTGAAAATCTGAAGAGCAGGACTAAGTGATGTTGTGTTGGATCTGCCCAAAAACTTAACGCTTTGTATTCAAGACAAAAAGTGACTTTTGCCACATTTTTGCAGTATTTCTTTATTGGCTTGTTGCAAACAGGATGCATGTTATGGAATATTGTTATTCTGTACAGGCTTCCTTCTTTTCACTCTGTCATGTATGTTAGTATTGTGGAGTCTCTACAATGTTGTCGATCCATCCTCAGTTATCTCCTGTCACAGCCAATAAACATTAAACTGGTGAAATCGAGCGGTTTCCTTCTTCTCCGGCAACTGAGTTAGGAAGGATGTCTGTATCCTTGTAGTGACTGGGTGTATTGATACACCATCCAAAGTGTAATTAATAACAGCACCATGCTCAAAGGGATATTCAATGTCTTGTTTTGTTTTTTACCCAATAGGAGAATAGTGAATAATGGTGAGAGGAAGAAACAGATGCACATATATCATACTCCCCCCAAAATATAATTGTAATGGTGAGAGGTTAGCATTTCTTGGGGGTATAATATTTGTGCGTCTAACTTTCTCACACATCATTATTCACGATTCTTTCAGGATGATCCGTAATCATTGTAGCATCCACATTAATGTATGTCACGTTCTGACCATCGTTCGTGTGTGTTTTCATGTTTTAGTGTTGGTCAGGACGTGAGCTGGGTGGGCATTCTATGTTGTGTGTCTGGTTTGTCCATTTCTATGTTAGGCCTGATATGGTTCTCAATCAGAGGCAGGTGTTGGTCATTGTCTCTGATTGGGAACCATATTTAGGTAGCCTGGGTTTCACTGTGTGTTTGTGGGTGATTGTTCCTGTCTCTGTGTTTTGCACCAGATAGGGCCGTTTTTTGGTTTTCCACGTTTGTTGCTTTGTAGTGTTCATGTTTATCTGTTTTTATTAAACATGAATCAATATAACCACGCTGCGTTTTGGTCCTCCTCTACTTCACCACAGGAAAACCCTTACAATGTAGTGTTTAGAAACACATTTTAATTTACAATAAAGGTGCCTCCAAAATGACAGAACAGATTAACCATTCATTTCTATTGGGCACAAAATATTCTGAACCACATCCAAAACAAAAAGGAAATGCATCCAACACATTTGTAGAGTCACACGCCTGATGTAGTCAAAGCGTGCTATGAATATGGGACCAAATACTAAATTTTTGACTACTTGTGTTTCAATCTAAATAACATAACAACTAAAAAATCCCGATCAAAATCCGTCAAAATAAATAAATCCACGCATCCGCCAGTGTCGCACTTCCACATCTGGGGTGAAAGGTGGCAGAGTTAGAGGTGTTTGTCAGACCATGAGACATCTGGGGTGAAAGGTGGCAGAGTTAGAGAGGTGTTTGTCAGACCATGAGACATCTGGGGTGAAAGGTGGCAGAGTTAGAGAGGTGTTTGTCAGACCATGAGACATCTGGGGTGAAAGGTGGCAGAGTTAGAGAGGTGTTTGTCAGACCATGAGACATCTGGGGTGAAAGGTGGCAGAGTTAGAGGTGTTTGTCAGACCATGAGACATCTGGGGTGAAAGGTGGCAGAGTTAGAGAGGTGTTTGTCAGACCATGAGACATATGGGGTGAAAGGTGGCAGAGTTAGAGAGGTGTTTGTCAGACCATGAGACATCTGGGGTGAAAGGTGGCAGAGTTAGAGGTGTTTGTCAGACCATGAGACATCTGGGGTGAAAGGTGGCAGAGTTAGAGAGGTGTTTGTCAGACCATGAGACATCTCGAAAATCGGTCCTCTCATGTAAATGTCTGTAGCGTCGCAACAGTTTGGCCTCTGAACTATTATGGAAAGATGAGACTCATTGATGCTGTTGACCCGGATCACTGGTTGCTGCGGAAAAGGAGGAGGTCAAAAGGGGGTTGAGTGTAACGGATGTGAAACGGCTTGCTAGTTAGCGGTGGTGGCTTTTGTGGAGCGATGGGTAACGATGCTTCGTGGGTGACTGTTGTTGATGTGTGCAGAGGATCCCTGGTTCGCGCCCGGGTAGGGGCGAGGAGACGGTCTAAAGTTATACTGTTACATTACTAAACTATTATGGAAAGATGAGACTCTCACGAACACAATGTTCTTCATTTTGCTCTTCGACCCCCTCTGCCTCGATGATGATGATGAACTTCTGTCTGGAGCGTCTGAACAGTTTGGGCTAGAAACTAATATGACGCCACTGTCGAAAGGGGAGACTACCACGAACGTGACGGTGTTCTACGACTCGGAGGTGACGTTAAACGGTACCGGTTTAAATAACGAAGTATGAAAGTACTTTCGTGCTTACCAAAAAACAGGGTTAAATATGTGTACGAAAAATATATACTGCATATACAGTACCAGTCAAATGTTTGGACACACCTACTCATTCAAGGGTTTTTCTTTATTTATACTATATTCTGCATTGTAGAATAATAGTGAAAAGATCACAACTATGAAATAAGACAAATGTAGTTATGTAGCAACCAAAAAAGTACAATTTTTAATTACCGCCTACCCCGACCAAATTAGACCAGTTGTGCGCCGCCCTATGGGACTCCCAATCACGACAGAATGTGATACAGCCCGGATTCAAACCAGGGTCTGTAGTGATACCTCTCGCACTGAGATGCAGTGCCTTAGACCCCTGCACCACTAGGGAGTGTTTCTTAGCAATTATTTTGTGACTGACTGTCTTTTTCCATTTATGAATGTGTTATTCAATGTGTTTCTAGGGGCATTTTATCAAAAGCAGTCCT
This sequence comes from Oncorhynchus masou masou, assembly GCF_036934945.1. Lineage (NCBI taxonomy): Eukaryota > Metazoa > Chordata > Actinopteri > Salmoniformes > Salmonidae > Oncorhynchus > Oncorhynchus masou. The sequence continues at coordinate 4,951,358 of NC_088235.1, forward strand.
CCAATAGAGCTAATTTCCTGCACTTAGCCTGCAGACATCTAGGCTGCATCTGAAAGGGCACCCTATTCCCATAGAGAGTTGGTCTAAAGTAGTGCACTCTATAGGGAAAAGGTGTGCCATTTTGTACGCGGTGTTGTAAATGGCAACATTGGTAACACTCGTCCGTTTGGGTGTGAGACTTGTCAACTGCAGATTAATGGTGGTACACACAACACAATCTTACACGTTTCATTGTAGATTGAAAAAAATTGCTCTTTAGACTCAGAAAGAAAAGCCAATTGCTTTTCCATAACGTTTGTCACATTTGCCGTGTAGGTTAAATCAAATCAAATCAAATGCATTTATAAAGCCCTTCTTACATCAGCTGATATCTCAAAGTGCTGTACAGAAACCCAGCCTAAAACCCCAAACAGCACATGCAGGTGTAGAAGCACGGTCTGGATAATTACCAGGTTGCACCTGGTGCTCAACAACCTGGGAGATACTTCCATTATGGTGTTTCAGCCTGTAGCTATGTGTCCCTCATGGTTCTCTTTATAGCACACACCGTTAGACCAGGACCCATAGGGACATACCTCATGACATGGGGAAGTGTCCTTCCAGAGATGGTATTAAATCAGCAGTCGTCTAGTCATCGTACTCTAGACCTTCCAGAGATGGTACTAAATCAGCAGTCGTCTAGTCATCGTACTCTAGACCTTCCAGACATGGTATTACATCAGCAGTCGTCTGGTCATCGTACTCTAGACCTTCCTGAAATGGTATTACATCAGCAGTCGTCTGGTCATCGTCCTCTAGACCTTCCTGAAATGGTATTACATCAGCAGTCGTCTGGTCATCGTACTCTAGACCTTCCAGAAATGGTATTACATCAGCAGTCGTCTAGTCACCGTACTCTAGACCTTCCAGAAATGGTATTACATCAGCAGTCGTCTAGTCACCGTACTCTAGACCTTCCAGAGATGGTATCAAATCAGCAGTCGTCTAGTCACCGTACTCTAGACCTTCCAGACATGGTATTACATCAGCAGTCGTCTAGTCACCGTACTCTAGACCTTCCAGAGATGGTATCAAATCAGCAGTCGTCTAGTCACCGTACTCTAGACCTTCCAGACATGGTATTACATCAGCAGTCATCGAGTCATTGTACTCTAGACCTTCCAGACATGGTATTAAATCAGCAGTCGTCTAGTCATCGTACTCTAGACCTTCCAGAGATGGTATTACATCAGCAGTCATCTAGTCATCGTACTCTAGAAAATGAACTGAATGTGTCAGTTATTTTGAAGCAGTGAGTTTGTGAGATCTGGTTGGTATTCAAGCAACGTTCAGGGAGTGAAGAAGTAGGAATAATACCATGTTGAAAGTCCTTGATGGGACCTTGTTCCCTATGTAGGGTACTATAGCTAGCCACTGGGGAAGCATTGGGGGATAAAGTACTCTACACAGGGAATGAGCCAAGCCACTGGGGAAGCACGCATTGGGGAATAAAGTACTCTACACAGGGAATAAGCCAAGCCACTAGGGAAGCACGCATTGGGGGAATGAGCCAAGCCATTGCTGCTAAGGAACCATGAGGTGGTAAGGTACTCTACATGAGGAATGAGCAAGCCATTGTTGCTAAGGAACCATGAGGGGATAAATTACATGAGGAATGAGCCAAGCCATTGTTGCTAAGGAACCATGAGGGGGTAAAGTACTCTACATGAGGAATGAGCCAAGCCATTGTTGCTAAGGAACCATGAGGGGGTAAAGTACTCTACATGAGGAATGAGCCAAGCCATTGTTGCTAAGGAACCATGAGGGGGTAAAGTACGCTACATGAGGAATGAGCCAAGCCATTGTTGTTAAGGACCCATGAGGGGGTAAAGAACTCTACACAGGGAATGAGCCAAGCCGTTGTTGCTAAGGAACCATGAGGGGGTAAAGTACTATACACAGGGAATGAGCCAAGCCATTGTTGCTAAGGACCCATGAGGGGATAAAGTCCTCTACATGAGGAATGAGCCAAGCCATTATTGCTAAGGAACCATGAGGTGATAAATTACTCTACATGAGGAATGAGCCAAGCCATTGTTGTTAAGGACCCATGAGGGGGTAAATTACTCTACATGAGGAATAAGCCAAGCCATTATTGCTAAGGACCCATGAGGGGATAAATTACTCTACATGAGGAATGAGCCAAGCCATTGTTGCTACGGACCCATGATGGGGATAAAGTCCTCTACATGAGGAATGAGCCAAGCCATTGTTGCTAAGGACCTTCGAGGGGATAAAGTACTCTACATGAGGAATGAGCCAAGCCATTATGTTATGTACTTGAGTGAAGACCCAAAAGCGGTTTTAACAGAAAACAGAGTTCTTTAATGAAAAACAGGAATGGCATAAATCCTCTTCCAACGTTGACAATGGAACAAAAAGAACGTAGTATAGTGCAGGATGCACCTGCCAGGCAGACTCCGACAGGATAGGACAAGGTGGAAGCAAACGAGACGACAGCTTGCTTCTGGCATCAAAAACACAAACAAGAATCAGACACTGAAAGTAGCAGGAACAGAGAGAGAAGTAGAGACCTAATCAGAGGGGGAAGAGAGAACAGGTGTGAAAGAGTGAATGAGCTAGTTAGGGGAGATGTAGAACAGCTGAAGAATGAGAGACAGAGAAGGTAACCTAAAAAGACCAGCAGAGAGAGACAGAGTGAAGAGAAAGGACAGGAACAGACATAACAAGACATGACAGTACCCCCCCCCACTCACCGAGCGCCTCCTGGCGCACTCAGGAGGAAACCTGGCGGCAACGGAGGAAATCATCGATCAGCGAACGGTCCAGCACGTCCCGAGAGGGAACCCAACTCCTCTCCTCAGGACCGTACCCCTCCCAATCCACTAGGTACTGATGACCACGGCCCCGAGGGCGCATGTCCAAAATCTTACGAACCCTGTAGATGGGTGCGCCCTCGACAAGGATGGGGGGAGGGACGAGCGGGGGCGCGAAGAACGGGCTTAACACAGGAGACATGGAAGACGGGTGAACGCGACGAAGATAGCGCGGGAGAAGAAGTCGCACTGCGACAGGATTAATGACCTGGGAAATACGGAACGGACCAATGAACCGCGGGGCCAACTTGCGAGAAGCTGTCTTAAGGGGAAGGTTCTGAGTGGAGAGCCATACTCTCTGACCGCAACAATATCTAGGACTCTTGGTCCTACGCTTATTAGCGGCCCTCACAGTCTGCGCCCTATTACGGCAAAGTGCCGACCTGACCCCCTTCCAGGTGCGCTGCAACGCTGGACAAAAGCCTGAGCGGAGGGGACGCAGGACTCGGCGAGCTGAGATGAGAACAGCGGAGGCTGGTACCCGAGGCTACTCTGAAAGGAGATAGACCGGTAGCAGACGAGGGAAGCGAGTTGTGGGCGTACTCTGCCCAGGGGAGCTGTTCTGACCAAGACGCAGGGTTACGAAAAGAAAGACTGCGTAAAAATGCGACCAACAGTCTGATTGGCCCGTTCGGCTTGACCGTTAGACTGGGGATGAAAGCCGGACGAGAGACTGACGGAAGCCCCAATCAAACGGCAAAACTCCCTCCAAAATTGAGACGTGAACTGCGGGCCTCTGTCGGAAACGGCGTCAGACGGAAGGCCATGAATTCGGAAAACATTCTCGATAATGATCTGAGCCGTCTCCTTAGCAGAAGGGAGCTTAGCGAGAGGAATGAAATGAGCCGCCTTAGAGAATCTATCGACAACCGTAAGAATAACTGTCTTCCCCGCTGATGAAGGCAGTCCGGTGATGAAATCTAAGCGATGTGAGACCACGGTCGAGAGGGAATGGGAAGCGGTCTGAGACGGCCGGCAGGAGGAGAGTTCCCAGATTTAGTCTGCGCGCAGACCGAACAAGCGGCGACAAATCGACGCGCGTCACGTTCCCGAGTGGGCCACCAGAAACGCTGGCGAATGGAAGCGAGCGTACCCCGAACGCCGGGGTGGCCGGCTAACTTGGCAGAGTGGGCCCACTGAAGAACGGCCGGACGAGTAGGAACGGGAACGAACAGAAGGTTCCTAGGGCAAGCTCGCGGCGACGGAGTGTGAGCGAGTGCTTGCTTTACCTGCCTCTCAATTCCCAGACAGTCAACCCGACAACACGCCCTTCAGGGAGAATCCCCTCGGGGTCGGTGGAGACCTCAGAAGAACTGAAGAGACGAGATAAAGCATCAGGCTTGGTGTTTTTGAGCCCGGACGATAAGAAATAACAAACTCGAAACGAGCGAAAAACAGAGCCCAACGAGCCTGACGCGCATTAAGTCGTTTGGCTGAACGGATGTACTCAAGGTTCCTATGGTCAGTCCAAACGACAACAAGAACGGTCGCCCCCTCCAACCACTGTCGCCATTCGCCTAGGGCTAAGCGGATGGCGAGCAGTTCGCGATTACCAACATCATAGTTACGTTCTGACGGCGATAAGCGATGAGAGAAAAACGCGCAAGGATGGACCTTGCCGTCAGAGAGAGAGCGCTGAGAAAGAATGGCTCCCACGCCCACCTCTGACGCGTCAACCTCAACAACAAACTGACTAGAGATGTCAGGTGTAACAAGAATAGGTGCGGATGTAAAACGATTCTTAAGAAGATCAAAAGCTCCCTGGGCGGAAACGGACCACTTAAAGCACGTCTTAACAGAAGTAAGGGCTGTGAGGGAGCTGCCACCTGACCGAAATTACGGATGAAACGACGATAGAAATTAGCGAAGCCCAGAAAGCGCTGCAGCTCAACGCGTGACTTAGGAACGGGCCAATCAATGACAGCCTGGACCTTAGCGGGATCCATCTTAATGCCCTCAGCGGAAATAACGGAACCGAGAAAGGGACAGAGGCGGCATGAAAAGTGCACTTCTCAGCCTTCACATAAAGACAGTTCTCCAAAAGGCGCTGGAGGACGCGTCGCACGTGCTGAACATGAATCGAGAGAGACGGTGAAAAAATCAGGATATCGTCCATGTAAACGAAAACAAAAATGTTCAGCATGTCTCTCAGGACGTCGTTAACTAGTGCCTGAAAGACAGCTGGAGCGTTAACGAGGCCGAAAGGAAGAACCCGGTATTCAAAGTGCCCTAACGGAGTGTTAAACGCCGTCTTCCACTCGTCCCCCTCCCTGATGCGCACGAGATGGTAGGCGTTACGAAGGTCCAATTTGGTGAAAAACCTGGCTCCCTGCAGGATCTCGAAGGCTGAAGACATAAGAGGAAGCGGATAACGATTCTTAACTGTTATGTCATTCAGCCCTCGATAATCCACGCATGGGCGCAGGGACCCGTCCTTCTTCTGAACAAAAAAAAACCCCGCTCCGGCGGGGAGGAGGAGGAGACTATGGTACCGGCGTCGAGCGAAACCGACAAATAATCCTCGAGAGCCTTACGTTCGGGAGCCGACAGAGAGTATAATCTACCCGGGGGGAGTAGTTCCCGGAAGGAGATCAATACTACAGTCATACGACCGGTGTGGAGGGAGAGAAGTGGCCTTGGAACGACTGAACACCGTGCGCAGATCGTGATACTCCTCCGGCACCCTGTCAAATCGCCAGGCTCCTCCTGTGAAGAAGAGACAGAGGAAACAGGAGGGATAGCAGACATTAAACAGGTCACATGACAAGAAACATTCCAGGATAGGATAGTATTACTAGACCAATTAATAGAAGGGTTATGGCGCACTAGCCAGGGATGACCCAAAACAACAGGTGTAAAAGGTGAACGAAAAATTAAAAAAAGAGATGGTTTCGCTATGATTACCAGAGACAGTGAGGGTTAAAGGCAGCGTCTCACGCTGAATCTTGGGGAGAGAACTACCATCTAAAGCGAACAAGGCCGTGGGCTCCCCTAACTGTCTGAGAGGAATGTCATGTTCCCGAGCCCAGGTCTCGTCCATAAAACAGCCCTCCGCCCCAGAGTCTATCAAGGCACTGCAGGAAGCAGATGAACCGGGCCAGCGGAGATGGACCGGAAAGGTAGTGCGTGATCCAGAAGGAGAGGCCTGAGTAGTTGCGCTCACCAGTAGCCCTCCCTTACTGATGAGCTCTGGCTTTACTGGACATGAGGTGACAAAATGACCAGCGGAGCCGCAGTAGAGACAGAGGCGATTGGTGATTCTCCGTTCCTTCTCCTTGGCCGAGATGCGGATACCCCCCAGCTGCATAGGCTCAGCATCCGAGCCGGCGGAGGAGGGTGGCAGTGATGCGGCAGGTGGCAGTGATGTGGAGAGGGGAGCAACGGAGAAGGCGAGCTCCTTTCCACGAGCTCGGCGACGAAGATCAAACCGTCGCTCTATGCGAATAGCGAGGGCTATTAAGGAGTCCAGACTGGAAGGAACCTCCCGGGAGAGGATCTCATCCTTAACCCCGACGAGGAGACCCTCCAGAAAACGAGCGAGCAAAGCCGGCTCGTTCCAGTCACTAGAGGCAGCGAGAGTGCGAAACTCAATAGAATAATCCGTTATGGATCGATTCCCCTGACATAGGGAAGACAGGGCCCTGGAAGCCTCCTCCCCAAAAACAGAACGGTCAAAAACCCGTATCATCTCCTCCTTAAAGTCCTGAAACTGGTTAATACACTCAGCCCTCGCCTCCCAGATTGCCGTGCCCCACTCACGCGCCCGTCCGGTAAGGAGAGAAATGACGTAGGCGATGCGGGCTGCGCTCCTGGAGTAAGTGTTGGGCTGAGAGAGAACACCACATCACACTGAGTGAGGAATGAGCGGCACTCAGTGGGCTCCCCAGAGTAACAAGGCGGGTTGTTGATCCTGGGCTCCGGAGACTCGGAAACCCTGGAAGTGGGCGGTGGATCGAGGTGGAGTTGGTGAACCTGTCTTGTGAGGTCGGAGACTTGGACGGCCAGGTCTCAACGGCATGTCGAGCAGCAGACAATTCCTCCTCGTGTCTGCCTAGCATCGCTCCCTGGATCTCGACGGCGGAGTGAAAGGGTCCGGAGCCGCTGGGTCCATTCTTGGTCTGATTCTTCTGTTATGTACTTGAGTGAAGACCCAAAAGCGGTTTTAACAGAAAACAGAGTTCTTTAATGAAAAACAGGAATGGCATAAATCCTCTTCCAACGTTGACAATGGAACAAAAGAACGTAGTATAGTGCAGGATGCACCTGCCAGGCAGACTCCGACAGGATAGGACAAGGTGGAAGCAAACGAGACGACAGCTTGCTTCTGGCATCAAAAACACAAACAAGAATCAGACACTGAAAGTAGCAGGAACAGAGAGAGAAGTAGAGACCTAATCAGAGGGGGAAGAGAGAACAGGTGTGAAAGAGTGAATGAGCTAGTTAGGGGAGATGTAGAACAGCTGAAGAATGAGAGACAGAGAAGGTAACCTAAAAAGACCAGCAGAGAGAGACAGAGTGAAGAGAAAGGACAGGAACAGACATAACAAGACATGACACATTATTGCTAAGGACCCATGAGGGGATAAAGTCCTCTACATGAGGAATGAGCCAAGCCATTGTTGCTAAGGACCCATGAGGGGATAAAGTCTTCTACATGAGGAATGAGCCAAGCCATTGTTGCTAAATGCTATTCAGCCTCACACTGATTCATTTTGAAGAAAATAACAATGTTGAGAACTGTTATGACCTCTCCGTCTCTCTATGAAATGATGTTAAAGGCGTATGTATAAGAACAAGCAGCACAAATGCCACACTTCAATAACACAGCATGTCCAGCAGCATATCCACTTTTGCAAGTCAGAAAATACAGTAATACCCTATATACAGTATACAAAAGTATGTGGACACCCCTTCAAATTAGTGGATTCGGCTTTTTCAGCCACACCCGTTGCTGACAGGTGTTTAAAATCGAGCACACAGCCATGCAATCTCCATAGACAAACATTGGCAGTAGAATGGCCCATTATTATTATTATTATTATTATTACTGAAGAGCTCAGTGACTTTCAATTTGGTACTGTCATGAGATACCCACTTTCCAACAAGTCAAGTCAGTTCGTCAAATCTCTGTCCTGATAGAGCTGTCCCGGTCAACTGTAAGTGATGTTATTATGAAGTGGAAACTTCTAGGAGCAACAACATCTCATCCGTAAAGTGGTAGGCCACACAAGTTCACAGAGCGGTACCGCCGAGTGCTGAAGCGCGTAGCGCGTAAAATCATCTGTCCTCGGTTGAAACACTCACTACCGAGTTCCAAACTGCCTCTGGAAGCAACGTCAGCACAAGAACTGTTTGTCGGGAGCTTCATGAAATGGGTTTCCATGGCCAAGCAGCCGCACACAAGCCTAAGATCACCATGCGCAATGCCAGGCATCAGGCTGGAATAGTGTAAAGCTCACAGCCATTGGACTCTGGAGCAGTGGAAACGTGTTCTCTGGAGTGATGAATCACGCTTCACCATCTGGCAGTCCGACAGACGAATCTGGGTTTGGCGGATGCCAGGAGAATGCTGCCTGCCCAAATACAGAGTGCAAAATATAATGTTTGGTGGAGGAGGAATAATGGTCTGGGGCTGTTTTTCATCGTTCAGACTCAACCACATCGAACACCTTTGGGATGAATTGGAACGCCGGCTGCGAGCCAGGCCTAATCGCTAAACATCAGTGCCCGACCTCACTAATGCTCTTGTGGCTGAATTGAAGCAAGTCCCTGCAGCAATGTTCCAACATCTAGTGGAAAGCCTTCCCAGAAGTGTGGAGGCTGTTATAGCAGCAACATTCCAACATCTAGTGGAACGCCTTCCCAGAAGAGTGGAGGCTGTTATAGCAGCAATGTTCCAACATCTAGTGGAAAGCCTTCCCAGAAGAGTGGAGGCTGTTATAGCAGCAACATTCCAACATCTAGTGGAAAGCCTTCCCAGAAGTGTGGAGGCTGTTATAGCAGCAACATTCCAACATCTAGTGGAAAGCCTTCCCAGAAGAGTGGAGGCTGTTATAGCAGCAATGTTCCAACATCTAGTGGAAAGCCTTCCCATAAGAGTGGAGGCTGTTATAGCAGCAATGTTCCAACATCTAGTGGAAAGCCTTCCCAGAAGAGTGGAGGCTGTTATAGCAGCAACATTCCAACATCTAGTGGAAAGCCTTCCCAGAAGTGTGGAGGCTGTTATAGCAGCAACATTCCAACATCTAGTGGAAAGCCTTCCCAGAAGAGTGGAGGCTGTTATAGCAGCAATGTTCCAACATCTAGTGGAAAGCCTTCCCAGAAGAGTGGAGGCTGTTATAGCAGCAACATTCCAACATCTAGTGGAAAGCCTTCCCAGAAGAGTGGAGACTGTTATAGCAGCAAAGGGGGACCAACTCCATATTAATGCCCATGATTTGGGAATGAGATGTTTGACGAGCAGGTGTCCACATACTTTGGGTCATGTAGAGTATGTTCTTGTTGTTCCACAGTCATTTAAATCAATGTCAGGTCACAATAGGCCATTTAATTCACTATAATGAGTCAGAAAATGGAGCAGGTTTGTCAGTTCAGAGGTGAAGCATGCAGGCAACAGTACAAACCCATGAAGTATGAACGCCTCGGTACCTAGCTTGAAGGCTCGGACAGAACTGTGCAAAAAAAAAGAATGTTATTTTCAGCAACACTGCTCTGCAGTATGTTTGTTGAAGTCCTATGTGAGAACCCTGCAGCAAGGAGCAAACATGGACATGGTTCAGAGAATAGAGAGGAAGCTCAGAAAATGACTTGGAAATAAACTCAGGATGTTGTGTTATCCAACAACATATAGACATGTCAGAAAAATAGTTGTTTTTCTCTCTCTCTCACCATATAGGCTCTGAAATAGTCACTCCGTGATTCATAAAAGTCTCCAAAAATCACATGCTCACATGGCACCAGGTGGATGACTTTAGTAGGTTTCTATTCCTAATAAACCACTCAAGTGGTTTCTCTTGTTTTTCAGGGAATAGAATAAATCAACTAGAACTTGGGATGTTGCCTCGTAGAAACAGACGGCCGATGTCAAACCAACACACTTTAAAGGGATTACTCCAGCATCAATACTGTATGTCAGATAGATCTCCCTATTCCCTGCTTGTTTCAGACACTTCCCATCATTGTGATGGGGGTGAGGTGTTGATGGAGGCGTTGGTTTTATTCTGACAACAGTGTGGAACTGCCCAGTGTTCCTGTCATTGGACGAGGCATATTGTATTTTACTTTAACTGAGTTCAGTCCAGTTATTTATAGATTTATATATATTTTTTTTTCTCTCCATAAAATCTGGTATTAAATCAATGTCAAATGTTCCTGTTTGTTAGCGTCACATCAGCGATCCCCGTGGTGGTATTAGTGCTAGTGATTGTCAAAGTCATGGTTGTTTCTGTCAATTTGGAGCCCACTGGAAAAACCTATAAATATGTAGGGCAAATGTGGCAAAATAATATGCATAAATATACTCTATTTAGCAGACGTACAAGCATGCATACGTGCATACATTTACAACCACACAGGACCTCTGTGTGAGGATGGAGCAGGACTGACAGGAATAGAGCAGTGGGTGTTCTGAGCCTCTAGACAGGATGGAGCAGGACTGACAGGAATAGAGCAGTGGGTGTTCTGAGCCTCTAGACAGGATGGAGCAGGACTGACAGGAATAGAGCAGTGGGTGTTCTGAGCCTCCAGACAGGATGGAGCAGGACTGACAGGAATAGAGCAGTGGGTGTTCTGAGCCTCTAGACAGGATGGAGCAGGACTGACAGGAATAGAGCAGTGGGTGTTCTGAGCCTCCAGACAGGATGGAGCAGGACTGACAGGAATAGAGCAGTGGGTGTTCTGAGCCTCCAGACAGGATGGAGCAGGACTGACAGGAATAGAGCAGTGGGTGTTCTGAGCCTCCAGACAGGATGGAGCAGGACTGACAGGAATAGAGCAGTGGGTGTTCTGAGCCTCTAGACAGGATGGAGCAGGACTGACAGGAATAGAGCAGTGGGTGTTCTGAGCCTCTAGACAGGATGGAGCAGGACTGACAGGAATAGAGCAGCCTGTGTTCTGAGCCTCCAGACAAGATGGAGCAGGACTGACAGGAATAGAGCAGTGGGTGTTCTGAGCCTCCAGACAGGATGGAGCAGGACTGACAGGAATAGAGCAGCCTGTGTTCTGAGCCTCTAGACAGGATGGAGCAGGACTGACAGGAATAGAGCAGTGGGTGTTCTGAGCCTCCAGACAGGATGGAGCAGGACTGACAGGACTGGAGCAGTGGGTGTTCTGAGCCTCCAGACAGGATGGAGCAGGACTGACAGGAATAGAGCAGTGGGTGTTCTGAGCCTCCAGACAGGATGGAGCAGGACTGACAGGACTGGAGCAGTGGGTGTTCTGAGCCTCTAGACAGGATGAAGCAGGACTGACAGGAATAGAGCAGAGTGGATCCATAGGGTATGTAGCCTTTCAATGCCATCAGTTTTCTTTTTAACCAATCAGAAAGACACACAATACAAAATACATTGTTTAGTGCTTGACTTGTGCTGCAGGTCGGGGAAAGGCCATTCCCTCCGTCCCCAAGCACAGCTGTCTCTCCGCTTGGCTTATCTTTGACAGGTACTCCAGGAAAAGTTATCCCTTCCCCATCAGATTTACTGGTCCATAAAGTGAAAGGGTTTGAGCTCTCATGTACCGTCCTCTTAGATGGGAATTATGGATACAGAAGTCTGTGGAATCTGACCCAGGCAGTACTTCAGTCTGTGGAATCTGGCCCAGGCAGTACTTCAGTCTGTAGAATCTGACCCAGGCAGTACTTCAGTCTGTAGAATCTGACCCAGGCAGTACTTCAGTCTGTAGAATCTGACCCAGGCAGTACTTCAGTCTGTAGAATCTGACCCAGGCAGTACTTCAGTCTGTAGGATCTGACCCAGGCAGTACTTCAGTCTGTGGTATCTGGCCCAGGCAGTACTTCAGTCTGTAGGATCTGACCCAGGCAGCACTTCAGTCTGTAGGATCTGACCCAGGCAGTACTTCAGTCTGTAGAATCTGACCCAGGCAGTACTTCAGTCTGTGGAATCGGACCCAGGCAGTACTTCAGTCTGTAGAATCGGACCCAGGCAGTACTTCAGTCTGTGGAATCGGACCCAGGCAGTACTTCAGTCTGTAGAATCTGACCCAGGCAGTACTTCAGTCTGTGGAATCGGACCCAGGCAGTACTTCAGTCTGTGGAATCGGACCCAGGCAGTACTTCAGTCTGTAGAATCGACCCAGGCAGTACTTCAGTCTGTGGAATCTGACCCAGGCAGTACTTCAGTCTGTAGAATCTGACCCAGGCAGTACTTCAGTCTGTGGAATCGGACCCAGGCAGTACTTCAGTCTGTGGAATCGGACCCAGGCAGTACTTCAGTCTGTAGAATCTGACCCAGGCAGTACTTCAGTCTGTGGAATCGGACCCAGGCAGTACTTCAGTCTGTAGAATTTGACCCAGGCAGTACTTCAGTCTGTAGAATCTGACCCAGGCAGTACTTCAGTCTGTAAATCTGACCCAGGCAGTACATCTCATAATAAGACTCAGAGCTGCAGTATGACCCTCATATTAACAGAGCTACAGTAGGACCCTCATATTAACAGAGCTACAGTAGGACCCTCATATTTACAGAGCTACAGTAGGACCCTCATATTAACAGAGCTACAGTAGGACCCTCATATTAACAGAGCTACAGTAGGACCCTCATATTAACAGAGCTACAGTAGGACCCTCATATTAACAGAGCTACAGTAGGACCCTCATATTAACAGAGCTACAGTAGGACCCTCATATTAACAGAGCTACAGTAGGACCCTCATATTAACAGAGCTACAGTATGACCCTCATGTTAACAGTCAGAGCTACTGTAGGACCCTCATATTAACAGAGCTACAGTAGGACCCTCATATTAACAGAGCTACAGTAGGACCCTCATATTAACAGAGCTACAGTAGGACCCTCATATTAACAGAGCTACAGTAGGACCCTCATATTAACAGAGCTACAGTAGGACCCTCATATTAACAGTCAGAGCTACAGTAGGACCCTCATATTAACAGTCAGAGCTACAGTAGGACACTCATATTAACAGAGCTACAGTAGGACCCTCATATTAACAGTCAGAGCTACAGTAGGACACTCATATTAACAGAGCTACAGTAGGACCCTCATGTCAACATAGCTACAGTCGGACCTTCATGTTAACAGTTAGAGCTACAGTATGACCATCATATTAACAGAGCTACAGTATGACCCTCATATTAACAGAGCTACAGTAGGACACTCATATTAACATAGCTACAGTCGGACCCTCATATTAACAGTCAGAGCTACAGTATGACCCTCATATTAACAGAGCTACAGTAGGACCCTCATATTAACAGAGCTACAGTATGACCCTCATATTAACAGAGCTACAGTAGGACCCTCATATTAACAGAGCTACAGTATGACCCTCATATTAACAGAGCTACAGTAGGACCCTCATATTAACAGAGCTACAGTATGACCCTCATATTAACAGAGCTACAGTATGACCCTCATATTAACAGAGCTACAGTAGGACCCTCATGTTAACAGAGCTACAGTAGGACACTCATATTAACAGAGCTACAGTAGGACCCTCGTATTAACAGAGCTACAGTAGGACCCTCATATTAACAGAGCTACAGTATGACCCTCATATTAACAGAGCTACAGTAGGACCCTCATATTAACAGAGCTACAGTAGGACCCTCATATTAACAGAGCTACAGTATGACCCTCATATTAACAGAGCTACAGTAGGACACTCATATTAACAGAGCTACAGTATGATCCTCATATTAACAGAGCTACAGTAGGACCCTCATATTAACAGAGCTACAGTAGGACCCTCATATTAACAGAGCTACAGTATGACCCTCATATTAACAGAGCTACAGTAGGACCCTCATATTAACAGAGCTACAGTAGGACCCTCATATTAACAGAGCTACAGTATGACCCTCATATTAACAGAGCTACAGTATGACCCTCATATTAACAGAGCTACAGTAGGACCCTCATATTAACAGAGCTACAGTAGGACCCTCATATTAACAGAGCTACAGTAGGACCCTCATATTAACAGAGCTACAGTATGACCCTCATATTAACAGAGCTACAGTATGACCCTCATATTAACAGAGCTACAGTAGGACCCTCATATTAACAGAGCTACAGTAGGACCCTCATATTAACAGAGCTACAGTAGGACCCTCATGTTAACAGAGCTACAGTAGGACCCTCATATTAACAGAGCTACAGTAGGACCCTCATATTAACAGAGCTACAGTAGGACCCTCATATTAACAGAGCTACAGTAGGACCCTCATGTTAACAGTCAGAGCTACAGTATGACCCTCATGTTAACAGAGCTACAGTATGACCCTCATATTAACAGAGCTACAGTAGGACCCTCATATTAACAGTCAGAGCTACAGTAGGACCCTCATGTTAACAGAGCTACAGTAGGACCCTCATGTTAACAGTCATATTGGTTTTATTCTCATCCATGCTAGTCAAAGAGTTTCCCAAGTGGAGCTGTTCCTGCTGTGATCTTTGTGGCATATGATTGCAGGTGATTGACTGAGATTTCTGCCTGCAGTGACATTATGCTGAAAATATCTTGATATTGATTCACAAGGGGAAAAAAAGGACATGAAATGTTCAACCTTTCTTCAACAACAACATATTTATATATATATATATATCATATATATATAAATATATATATATATATATATATATATATATATATATATACACATATATATATATATATATATATATATAAATATATATATATATATATATATATATATAAATATGTTGTTGTTGAAGAAAGGTTGAACATTTCATGTCCTTTTTTCCCTTGTGAATCAATATCAAGATATTTTCAGCATAATGTCACTATATATATATATATATATATATATATAGTCTAGCTTTGTACAAGGCTTCAGTGATCATTGTGTTGAATAACTGATGTTTTCACAAATGGCCGCACCACTGCAAATCAATCTCCAACTGGGGACCAAAAGTTGACATCTGGAATTGTTTTAAGATGGTCGTACTGTGGATCATTTAGCTATTTGATTTACAATTTTAGGGCCCCTGTAGGTATAATATATATATATATATATGAAGGGGGAGAGAGGTGTGGAGGACTGCCTTTAATCGACATCCACGTCTTCAGTGCCCAGAAAATAGTGGGTCTTTCTCCATCTTTGGAGGTTGTTAATACCAGGTGTAAACTGGGTCTTTATCTTTTGGAGGTTAATACGATGTATAAACAGAGTCTTTATCTTTTGTAGGTTGTTAATACCATGTGTAAACAGTCTTTCTCTACCTTTGGAGGTTGTTAATACTAACCACATTCACTGAGCTCCCCCTCCCTCTCTGAGCCTGGCGTCCCAACCACATTCAATGAGCTCCCCCTCCCTCTCTGACCATCTCTGAGCCTGGCGTCCCAACCACATTCACTGAGCCCCCCTCCTCTCTGAGCCTGGCGTTCCAACCACATTCACTGAGCTCCCCTCACTCTCTGATCATCTCTGAGCCTGGCATCCCAACCACATTCACTGAGCTCCCCTCCCTCTCTGAGCCTGGCGTCCCAACCACATTCACTGAGCTCCCCCTCTCCCTCTCTGAGCCTGGCGTCCCAACCACATTCACTGAGCTCCCATCCCTCTCTGAGCCTGGCGTCCCAACCACATTCACTGAGCTCCCCTCCCTCTCTGAGCCTGGCGTCCCAACCACATTCAGTGAGCTCCCCCTCCCTCTCTGAGCCTGGCATCCAACCACATTCACTGAGCTCCCCCTCCCTCTCTGAGCCTGGCATCCCAACCACATTCACTGAGCTCCCCCTCCCTCTCTGAGCCTGGCGTCCCAACTACATTCACTGAGCTCCCCCTCCCTCTCTGACCATCTCTGAGCCTGGCGTCCCAATCACATTCAATGAGCTCCCCCTCCCTCTCTGACCATCTCTGAGCCTGGCGTCCCAATCACATTCACTGAGCTCCCCCTCCCTCTCTGAGCCTGGCGTACCAACCACATTCACTGAGCTCCCCCTCCCTCTCTGAGCCTGGCATCCCAACCACATTCACTGAGCCCCCCCTCCCTCTCTGATCATCTCTGAGCCTGGCATCCCAACCACATTCACTGAGCTCCCCTCCCTCTCTGAGCCTGGCGTCCCAACCACATTCACTGAGCTCCCCCTCCTCTCTGACCATCTCTGAGCCTGGCATCCCAACCACATTCACTGAGCTCCCCTCCTCTCTGAGCCTGGCGTCCCAACCACATTCACTGAGCTCCCCTCCTCTCTGAGCCTGGCGTCCCAACCACATTCATTGAGCTCCCCCTCCCTCTCTGAGCCTGGCGTCCCAACCACATTCACTGAGCTCCCCCTCCCCCTCCCTCTCTGATCATCTCTGAGCCTGGCATCCAACCACATTCACTGAGCTCCCCTCCCTCTGAGCCTGGCATCCCAACCACATTCACTGAGCTCCCCTCCCTCTCTGAGCCTGGCGTCCCAACTACATTCACTGAGCTCCCCCTCCTCTCTGACCATCTCTGAGCCTGGCGTCCCAATCACATTCAATGAGCTCCCCCTCCCTCTCTGACCATCTCTGAGCCTGGCGTCCCAATCACATTCACTGAGCTCCCTCCCTCTCTGAGCCTGGCGTACCAACCACATTCACTGAGCTCCCCCTCCCTCTCTGAGCCTGGCATCCCAACCACATTCACTGAGCCCCCCCTCCCTCTCTGATCATCTCTGAGCCTGGCATCCCAACCACATTCACTGAGCTCCCCCTCCTCTCTGAGCCTGGCGTCCCAACCACATTCACTGAGCTCCCCCTCCCTCTCTGACCATCTCTGAGCCTGGCATCCCAACCACATTCACTGAGCTCCCCCTCTCTGAGCCTGGCGTCCCAACCACATTCACTGAGCTCCCCTCCCTCTCTGAGCCTGGCGTCCCAACCACATTCATTGAGCTCCCCCTCCTCTCTGAGCCTGGCGTCCCAACCACATTCACTGAGCTCCCCCTCCCCTCCTCTCTGATCATCTCTGAGCCTGGCGTCCCAACCACATTCACTGAGCTCCCCCTCCCTCTCTGATCATCTCTGAGCCTGGCGTCCCAACCACATTCACTGAGCTCCCCCTCCCTCTCTGAGCCTGGCGTCCCAACCACATTCACTGAGCTCCCCCTCCCTCTCTGGAGCCTGGCGTCCCAACCACATTCACTGAGCTCCCCCTCCCTCTCTGAGCCTGGCATCCCAACCACATTCACTGAGCCCCCCTCCCTCTCTGAGCCTGGCGTCCCAACCACATTCACTGAGCTCCCCCTCCCTCTCTGACCATCTCTGCGCCTGGCATCCCAACCACATTCACTGAGCTCCCCCTCCCTCTCTGAGCCTGGCGTCCCAACCACATTCACTGAGCTCCCCCTCCCTCTCTGAGCCTGGCGTCCCAACCACATTCAATGAGCTCCCCCTCCCTCTCTGAGCCTGGCATCCCAACCACATTCACTGAGCTCCCCCTCCCTCTCTGAGCCTGGCGTCCCAACCACATTCATTGAGCTCCCCTCCCTCTCTGAGCCTTGCGTCCCCAACCACATTCACTGAGCTCCCCCTCCCTCTCTGAGCCTGGCGTCCCAACCACATTCACTGAGCACCCCTCCCTCTCTGAGCCTGGCGTCCCAACCACATTCACTGAGCTCCCCCTCCCTCTCTGAGCCTGGCGTCCCAACCACATTCACTGAGCTCCCCCTCCCTCTCTGATCATCTCTGAGCCTGGCATCCAACCACATTCACTGAGCTCCCCCTCCCTCTCTGAGCCTGAGCGTCCCCAACCACATTCACTGAGCTCCCCTCCCTCTCTGACCATCTCTGAGCCTGGCGTCCCAACCACATTCACTGAGCCCCCCTCCTCTCTCTGAGCCTGGCGTTCCAACCACATTCACTGAGCTCCCCCTCCCTCTCTGATCATCTCTGAGCCTGGCGTCCCAACCACATTCACTGAGCTCCCCCTCACTCTCTAAACCTGGCATCCCAACCACATTCACTGAGCTCCCCCTCCCTCTCTGACCATATTTTGTTACATCTCTAACTACAGATTAAGACATCAGCTTGGAGCTTCTGACTTCAATATACTCTGTGTTGCTGTCACCCACTAGGCTACCCTGGGGCGGCAGTAACCAGAAGGTCGTGAGTTCAAACCCCCGAGCTGACAAGGTACAAATCTGTAGCAGAACAATATACTCTGTGTTGCTGTCATCTCCACAGGTAGCAGAACAATATACTCTGTGTTGCTGTCATCTCCACAGGTAGCAGAACAATATACTCTGTGTTGCTGTCATCTCCACAGGTAGCAGAACAATATACTCTGTGTTGCTGTCATCTCCGCAGGTAGCAGAACAATATACTCTGTGTTGCTGTCATCTCCACAGTAGCAGAACAATATACTCTGTGTTGCTGTCATCTCCACAGGTAGCAGAACAATATACTCTGTGTTGCTGTCATCTCCACAGGTAGCAGAACAATATACTCTGTGTTGCTGTCATCTCCACAGGTAGCAGAACAATATACTCTGTGTTGCTGTCATCTCCACAGGTAGCAGAACAATATACTCTGTGTTGCTGTCATCTCCACAGGTAGCAGAACAATATACTCTGTGTTGCTGTCATCTCCGCAGGTAGCAGAACAATATACTATGTGTTGCTGTCATCTCCACAAGTAGCAGAACAATATACTCTGTGTTGCTGTCATCTCCACAGGTAGCAGAACAATATACTCTGTGTTGCTGTCATCTCCACAGGTAGCAGAACAATATACTCTGTGTTGCTGTCATCTCCACAGGTAGCAGAACAATATACTCTGTGTTGCTGTCATCTCCACAGGTAGCAGAACAATATACTCTGTGTTGCTGTCATCTCCACAAGTAGCAGAACAATATACTCTGTGTTGCTGTCATCTCCACAAGTAGCAGAACAATATACTCTGTGTTGCTGTCATCTCCACAGGTAGCAGAACAATATACTCTGTGTTGCTGTCATCTCCACAGGTAGCAGAACAATATACTCTGTGTTGCTGTCATCTCCACAAGTAGCAGAACAATATACTCTGTGTTGCTGTCATCTCCACAGGTAGCAGAACAATATACTCTGTGTTGCTGTCATCACCACAGGTAGCAGAACAATATACTCTGTGTTGCTGTCATCACCACAGGTAGCAGAACAATATACTCTGTGTTGCTGTCATCTCCACAGGTAGCAGAACAATATACTCTGTGTTGCTGTCATCTCCGCAGGTAGCAGAACAATATACTCTGTGTTGCTGTCATCTCCGCAGGTAGCAGAACAATATACTCTGTGTTGCTGTCATCTCCACAGGTAGCAGAACAATATACTCTGTGTTGCTGTCATCTCCACAGGTAGCAGAACAATATACTCTGTGTTGCTGTCATCTCCGCAGGTAGCAGAACAATATACTCTGTGTTGCTGTCATCTCCACAGGTAGCAGAACAATATACTCTGTGTTGCTGTCATCTCCACAGGTAGCAGAACAATATACTCTGTGTTGCTGTCATCTCCACAAGTAGCAGAACAATATACTCTGTGTTGCTGTCATCTCCACAGGTAGCAGAACAATATACTCTGTGTTGCTGTCATCTCCACAGGTAGCAGAACAATATACTCTGTGTTGCTGTCATCTCCACAGGTAGCAGAACAATATACTCTGTGTTGCTGTCATCTCCACAGGTAGCAGAACAATATACTCTGTGTTGCTGTCATCTCCACAGGTAGCAGAACAATATACTCTGTGTTGCTGTCATCTCCACAGGTAGCAGAACAGATCTATTTTTGGCTGTCAAACAGATAACTTTACATCCCACGCTGGGCTCCGAGAATGACTGAAAAAAAATAATTGTATATATTTATTTATATTTATACATACACACACATATATATATACATACATGCACATACTACCATTCAAAAGTTTGGGGTCACTTAGAAATGTCCTTGTTTTTTAAAGAAAAGCACTACTAAAATCTACTGAAATAACATCAAATTGATCAGAAATACAGTGTAGACATTGTTAATGTTTTAAATGACTCTTGTAGCTGGAAACGGCAGATTTTTTAACGGAATATCTACATAGGCGTACTAGGCGAGTGACTGGAACACATTTTCATCTGGGAAACACAGTAACATAGGCTGAGAGTGACTGGAACACATCTCCATCTGGAAAACACAGTAACAGGTTGAGAGTGAATGGAACACATCTTCATCTGGGAAACACAGTAACAGGCTGAGAGTGACTGGAACACATCTTCATCTGGGAAACACAGTAACAGGCTGAGAGTGACTGGAACACATCTTCATCTGGGAAACACAGTAACAGGCTGAGAGTGACTGGAACACATCTTCATCTGGGAAACACAGTAACAGGCTGAGAGTGACTGGAACACATCTTCATCTGGGAAACACAGTAACAGGCTGAGAGTGACTGGAACACATCTTCATCTGGGAAACACAGTAACAGGCTGAGAGTGACTGGAACACATCTTCATCTGGGAAACACAGTAACAGGCTGAGAGTGACTGGAACACATCTTCATCTGGGAAACACAGTAACAGGTTGAGAGTGACTGGAACACATCTCCATCTGGGAAACACAGTAACATAGGCTGAGAGTGACTGGAACACATCTCCATCTGGGAAACACAGTAACAGGTTGAGAGTGACTGGAACACATCTCCATCTGGGAAACACAGTAACATATGATGTCCTGATCATATCAATGTTTCAAATGTTTGTTTTTTTTTCATTATTTTTTGTGAATACTTTTATTCCGAACAGTTTTGTCTAATATTGATTTAGAAGGAAATGTTGGCCCCAATTCAATCAATTTAAAAGCACGTCCTGTAGAATGTAAAATAGCAAAATGTCATCAGCCAGCAAAAACAAAACACACAGAGGCATCAGGGACTTGAATGAAAACAAAACTGATATCAAGAGTGAAAAATTTATTCAACGCAAATACCGTGTATATACTTTCACGCCAAAATTGGGCACTTTGATATAACAGTCTGAGTTGTCGTTCTCTAATTAGGCGAAGCTGCCTCATGCAGGAGATTTAATGTGTCCTTCACAACCCACATTTTACATTTGCAAATGCACATTTTACCGGACATTTGCATTTGCACAGCTTTTGAGACTGTGACATTAAATGCAAATCAGCAGATACAGTTTAGCTTGGTGTAATTGTAGCCACATTTCCATTTAAAAAAAAGTGTTTTACTTGCTCTTGATCAAGGAGAATCAGCGTCTTGTTGATGACAGGGATGCTGGGTCTGACAATAAAATGTCTTCCTTGGATCTGTCACATTCTGAGTCATTACAGAACACATCCATCACATTTAAAGATATGTAGGGTTTCCACATGAGAAGTGACACTACTGTCACACTAAGAGCAGCACACACTAAGGCCTAAAACTATTAACCTGGTACCACTATAACCTGGTACCTACTATAACCTGGTACCTACTATAACCTGGTACCTACTATAACCTCAGTGGTACCTACTATAACCTGCTACCTACTATAACCTGGTACCTACTATAACCTGGTACCTACTATAACCTCAGTGGTACCTACTATAACCTGGTACCTACTATAACCTGGTACCTACTATAACATGGTACCTACTATAACCTGGTACCTACTATAACATGGTACCTACTATAACTATAACCTGGTACCTACTATAACCTGGTACCTAATATAACCTGGTACCTACTATAACCTGGTACCTACTATAACCTCAGTGGTACCTACTATAACCTGGTACCTACTATAACCTGGTACCTACTATAACCTGGTACCACTATAACCTCAGTACCTACTATAACCTGGTACCTACTATAACCTGGTACCTACTATAACCTGGTACCTAATATAACCTGGTACCTACTATAACCTGGTACCTACTATAACCTGGTACCTACTATAACCTGGTACCTACTATAACCTGGTACCTACTATAACCTGGTACCTACTATAACCTGGTACCTACTATAACCTGGTACCTACTATAACCTCAGTGGCACCTACTATAACCTGGTACCTACTATAACCTGGTACCTACTATAACCTCAGTGGTACCTACTATAACCTGGTACCTACTATAACCTGGTACCTACTATAACCTGGTACCTACTATAACCTCAGTGGCACCTACTATAACCTGGTACCTACTATAACCTGGTACCTACTATAACCTGGTACCTACTATAACCTGGCACCTACTATAACCTGGTACCTACTATAACCTGGTACCTACTATAACCTGGTACCTACTATAACCTCAGTGGTACCTACTATAACATGGTACCTACTATAACCTGGTACCTACTATAACCTGGTACCTACTATAACCTCAGTGGTACCTACTATAACCTGGTACCTACTATAACCTGGTACCTACTATAACCTGGTACCTACTATAACCCAGTGGCACCTACTATAACCTGGTACCTACTATAACCTGGTACCTACTATAACCTGGTACCTACTATAACCTGGTACCTACTATAACCTCAGTGGCACCTACTATAACCTGGTACCTACTATAACCTGGTGCCTACTATGGTACCTACTATAACCTGGTACCTACTATAACCTGGTACCTACTATAACCTGGTACCTACTATAACCTGGTACCTACTATAACCTCTGGCACCTACTATAACCTGGTACCTACTATAACCTGATACCTACTATAACCTGGTACCTACTATAACTCAGTGGTACCTACTATAACCTGGTACCTACTATAACCTGTGGCACCTACTATAACCTACCTACTATAACCTGGTACCTACTATAACCTGGTACCTACTATAACCTGGTACCTACTATAACCTGGTACCTACTATAACCTGGTACCTACTATAACCTGGTACCTACTATAACCTGGTACCTACTATAACCTGGTACCTACTATAACCTCAGTGGCACCTACTATAACCTGGTACCTACTATAACCTGGTACCTACTATAACCTGGTACCTACTATAACCTGGTACCTACTATAACCTGGTACCTACTATAACCTGGTACCTACTATAACCTGGTACCTACTATAACCTGGTACCTACTATAACCTGGTACCTACTATAACCTGGTACCTACTATAACCTGGTACCTACTATAACCTGGTACCTACTATAACCTGGTACCTACTATAACCTGGTACCTACTATAACCTGGTACCTACTATAACCTCAGTGGTACCTACTATAACCTGGTACCTACTATAACCTGGTACATACTATAACCTGGTACCTACTATAACCCTACTGGTAACCTGGTACCTACTATAACCTGGTACCTACTATAACCAGTGGTACCTACTATAACCTGGTACCTACTATAACCTGGTACCTACTATAACCTGGTACCTACTATAACCTCAGTGGCACCTACTATAACCTGGTACCTACTATAACCTGGTACCTACTATAACCTGGTACCTACTATAACCTGGTACCTACTATAACCTCAGTGGCACCTACTATAACCTGGTACCTACTATAACCTGGTACCTACTATAACCTGGTACCTACTAATAACCTGGTACCTACTATAAACAGGTACCTACTATAACCTGGTACCTACTATAACCTGGTACCTACTATAACCTGGTACCTACTATAACCTGGTACCTACTATAACCTGGTACCTACTATAACCTGGTGCCTACTATAACCTGGTACCTACTATAACCTGGTACCTACTATAACCTAGTACCTACTATAACCTCAGTGGTACCTACTATAAACAGGTACCTACTATAACCTCAGTGGCACCTACTATAACCTGGTACCTACTATAAACCCAGTGGCACCTACTATAACCTGGTACCTACTATAACCTGGTACCTACTATAACCTCAGTGGTACCTACTATAACCTGGTACCTACTATAACCTGGTACCTACTATAACCTGGTACCTACTATAACCTGGTACCTACTATAACCTCAGTACTTACTGTACTGGTACCTACTATAACCTGATACCTACTATAACCTGGTACCTACTATAACCTGGTACCTACTAGAACCTGGTACCTACTATAACCTCAGTGGCACCTACTATAACCTGGTACCTACTATAACCTGGTACCTACTATAACCTGGTACCTACTATAACCTGGTACCTACTATAACCTCAGTGGTACCTACTATAACCTGGTACCACTATCTTGAACGGCCTTGATGGTACCTTCTATGGTCTGAATACTGATATCTTGAACGAGGCCTTGATGAAAGGTTCTATAGTCTGAATATGATATCTTGAACGAGGCCTTGATGAAAGGTTCTATAGTCTGAGTATGACATCGTGAACGAGGCCTTGAATAAAGGTTCTATAGTCTGAATATGATATCTTGAACGAGGCCTTGATGAAAGGTTCTATAGTCTGAATATGATATCTTGAACGAGGCCTTGATGAAAGGTTCTATAGTCTGAATATGATATCTTGAACGAGGCCTTGAATAAAGGTTCTATAGTCTGAATATGATATCTTGAACGAGGCCTTGATGAAGGTTCTATAGTCTGAATATGATATCTTGAACGAGGCCTTGATGAAAGGTTCTATAGTCTGAATATGACATCGTGAACGAGGCCTTGATGAAAGGTTCTATAGTCTGAATATGATATCTTGAACGAGGCCTTGATGAAGGTTATTTAAAGTCTGAGTATGACATTGTGAACGAGGCCTTGATGAAAGGTTCTATAGTCTGAATATGATATCTTGAACGAGGCCTTGATGAAGGGTTCTATAGTCTGAATATGATATCTTGAACAAGGCCTTGAATAAAGGTTCTATAGTCTGAATATGATATCTTGAACGAGGCCTTGATGAAGGTTCTATAGTCTGAATATGATATCTTGAACGAGGCCTTGTGAGATTTAATGGCGTGTGTGACCTTGTTCATTATCCAACTCCACATCCACATCTCCATTGAGACCTGCAATCTGCAAGAAAATAATAAGGATGAGTGATATTCATGATGCACAATGCATTTCTTTGTTACATACAAATTCACTACCCACCGCAGTGGGATTTGATTCAAGGATGCGTAGATTCTTATACAATAATACATCAAGTTGCCTTAAATCCTCTTAAATAATTAATACCAAAAAAAAATGATGCGTTAAAGGAAATATTTAGCATTTGTCTGAAGCTGAAAAATACATGAAATTCTAATGAGCAATAAAAATACAGAATGTGACCTATGGTACTAGTAAGGTTTTTGCAGCGTACACAGCTTTCACACCTTCTAGAGTACCATACCTTTATGGATCTACTGTAACTGAACAACATTGGATGGGTTGTTTAGGATTTAAACCTTTTCTCAAACAGCTCTTAGAGCAGGTTTACCCCTGTAACTGAACAACATTGGATGGATTGATTAGGATTTAAACCTTCTCTCAAACAGCTCTTGGAGCAGGTTTACCCCTGTACCTGAACAACATTGGATGGGTTGATTAGGATTTAAACCTTCTCTCAAACAGCTCTTAGAGCAGGTTTACCCCTGTAACTGAACAACATTGGATGGGTTGATTAGGATTTAAACCTTCTCTCAAACAGATTTTAGAGCAGGTTGACCCCTGCAGGTTTACACCTGTAGTCACACATAGGGTTATGGTGGCCGTGTCATTGTCCTGTCTGTCTGATTCGGACAAACCCTAACTGTTTATATCATCATGCTATTCAAAACAGATTACATTTAGTCCTGGATTTAGAAGGAATACTGTCTGGAAACGTTCCAGGGCTCCTGATGTTTAGTCCAGGACTAGGATTAATCTGTGTTCTGGAAACATTCCAGGGCTCCTAATGTTTAGTCCAGGACTAGGATTAATCTGTGTTCTGGAAACGTTCCAGGGCTCCTGATGTTTAGTCCAGGACTAGGATTAATCTGTGTACTGGAAACGTTCCAGGGCTCCTGATGTTTAGTCCAGGACTAGGATTAATCTGTGTTCTGGAAACGTTCCAGGGCTACTGATGTTTAGTCCAGGACTAGGATTAATCTGTGTTCTGGAAACGTTCCAGGGCTCCTGATGTTTAGTCCAGGACTAGGATTAATCTGTGTTCTGGAAACGTTCCAGGGCTCCTGATGTTTAGTCCAGGACTAGGATTAATCTGTGTTCTGGAAACGTTCCAGGGCTCCTGATGTTTAGTCCAGGACTAGGATTAATCTGTGTTCTGGAAATGTTCCACCTACATGTTTCAATGATTGGAATGGGATCATGTTTAAAATTTTAAAAATATATTAAATAAACATTACTAAGGACATTAATGCTGTAAACATGCTCTGTGTGTGTTAGACTGTTTGAGAAGTTTGAATCCTAATCAACTCATCTAATGTGACATGTTGTTGAGGTACGGTAGATTTATGAAGTTTAGTCGTACTACCAGATGTCAAAGCTGTGTAGGCAAAAAACAACGTATTAGTGCATACAGATGTAGGATCTTAATTTGAGCCAGTTTAATTTGAGGCATTGCAGGAAAGTTCTCCTTCCAACAGGGTGATCAAATTAAGATTCTGCATCTGTAGGTCAAATTAGCTTTTTGATGCGCGTTTTGCCTTGAGACAAATGCTAAATATTCCTTAGATACTACTTTTTTCAAGTGAATTTCCAGAAGGTGGGATTATAGCACAAGTCCAGACACATTATATAAGATTAAGGTATATTTATAGTTTAGAGACCTGACATATATAAGCATTATATAAGATTAAGGTATATTTATAGTGTAGAGACCTGACATAAGCGTTATATAAGATTAAGGTATATTTATAGTTTATTTGTATATAAGATTAAGGTATATTTATAGTGTAGAGACCTGACATAAGCATTATATAAGATTAAGGTATATTTATAGTGTAGAGACCTGACATTAGCATTATATTATATTAATGTATATTTATAGTGTAGAGACCTGACATTTATAAGCATTATTTATGTAAGATTAAGGTATATTTATAGTGTAGAGACCTGACATTTATAAGCATTATATAAGATTAAGGTATATTTATAGTGTAGAGACCTGACATTTATAGCAGTATATAAGATTAAGGTATATTTATAGTGTAGAGACCTGACATTTATAGCAGTATTTAAGATTAAGGTATATTTATAGTGTAGAGACCTGACATAAGCATTATATAAGATCAAGGTATATTTATAGTGTAGAGACCTGACATAAGCATTATATAAGATTAAGTATATTTATAGTTTAGAGACCTGACATAAGCATTATATAAGATTAAGTATATTTATAGTTTAGAGACCTGACATTTATAAGCATTATATAAGATTAAGGTATATTTATAGTTTAGAGACCTGACATTTATAAGCATTATATAAGATTAAGGTATATTTATAGTGTAGAGACCTGACATAAGCATTATATAAGATCAGGGTATATTTATAGTGTAGAGACCTGACATAAGCATTATATAAGATTAAGGTATATTTA
The DNA here is from genome assembly GCF_036934945.1 of Oncorhynchus masou masou. Classification (NCBI taxonomy): domain Eukaryota; kingdom Metazoa; phylum Chordata; class Actinopteri; order Salmoniformes; family Salmonidae; genus Oncorhynchus; species Oncorhynchus masou. The sequence goes on from NC_088235.1 coordinate 4,978,875, forward strand.
TAGTGTAGAGGCCTGACATTTATAAGCATTATATAAGATCAGGGTATATTTATAGTGTAGAGACCTGACATAAGCATTATATAAGATTGAGGTATATTTATAGTGTAGAGACCTGACATAAGCATTATATAAGATCAAGGTATATTTATAGTGTAGAGACCTGACATTTATAAGCATTATATAAGATTAAGGTATATTTATAGAGTAGAGACCTGACATAAGCATTATATAAGATTAAGGTATATTTATAGTGTAGAGACCTGACATAAGCATTATATAAGATTAAGGTATATTTATAGTGTAGAGACCTGACATAAGCATTATATAAGATCAAGGTATATTTATAGTGTAGAGACCTGACATAAGCATTATATAAGATCAAGGTATATTTATAGTGTAGAGACCTGACATAAGCATTATATAAGATCAAGGTATATTTATAGTGTAGAGACCTGACATTTATAGCAGTATATAAGATTAAGGTATATTTATAGTGTAAAGACCTGACATAAGCATTATATAAGATCAAGGTATATTTATAGTGTAGAGACCTGACATTGTCACACCCTGACCATAGTCTGCTTTGTATGTTTCTATGTTTTGTTTGGTCAGGGTGTGATATGAGTGGGCATTCTATGTTGCGTGTCTAGTTTGTCTGTTTCTGTGTTTGGCCTGATATGGTTCTCAATCAGAGGCAGGTGTTAGTCATTGTCTCTGATTGGGAACCATATTTAGGTAGCCTGTTTGGTGTTGGGTTTTGTGGGTGATTGTTCCTGTTCCTGTGTTAGTTTGCACCAGTTTAGGCTGGTTCGGTTTTCACATTACGTTTATTGTTTTTTTTGTATTTGATCGTGTTTCATCTTCATTAAAGATGTATCTAAATAACCACGCCGCATTTTGGTTCGACTCAAGAAAACCGTTGCAGAATCACCCACCACAACAGGACCAAGCGGCGTGGTAACGGGCAGCAGCAGGATCAGCGCGAGGAGGACTGGACATGGGAGGATGAGTTGGACGGAAAAGGACCCTGGGCACAGCCTGGAGAATATCGCCGCCCCAAAGAAGAGCTGGAGGCGGAGAAGGCTGAGAGGCGCTGGTATGAGGAGGCAGCACGGCGGCGTGGATGGAAGCCCGAGAGTCAGCCCCAAAAATGTATTGCGTGGGGGCTCACAGGAAGTATGGCGAAGCCAGGTAGGAGACCTGCGTCAACTTCCTGTGGTAACCCAGAGACCGGGCAGGCACCTACGCTGTCAACTTCCTGTGGTTAGCCCGGAGCTACATACCAGTCTCGGCCGGGCAGCGCCATCAGAGTGCCATCAGTCTGCACAGCACCATCTCCAATTCTCCTTAAAAAATGGCATATTTATTTTTCGCCTTGGTATTTCGCCGCACTGGCAGGGCGGCCGGGACCATTCAACCGGGCAAAGCTCGGTCCCTTGGCATCCATCATTTAAATGTATTTTTTATTTTACCTTTATTTCCACGCACCAGCCCTCCGGTGGCAGCCCCTGCACCAGGCTGTCTCTCCGGCTCATCCTTACGGGTGCTCCCGCCTGTCCAGCGCTGCCGGGCCTTCCTCCTCTCCAGCGCAGCCGGAGTTGAAACTGGTTTCTGGTTTCTCCAGCGCAAAGTCTCCCCGGTTTCCATGAAAACATGCAGTCCAGAGGCGCAGATACTGTCCAGCGCTCAGAGCCTTCCTCTCCAGGGCCCCTGCTTTGCCCAGCGCCATTGGTCAGTCTGTTGCCATTAAATTATTTAAAAAAGATATATATATTTTTTTCTCTGGGGGGAAGCGTTGGCATCCATCTTTTAAATGTATTTTTTATTTTACCTTTATTTAACCAGGTGGGCCAGTTGAAATTGGTTTCTGGTTTCTGAAACTGGTTTCCATGAAAACACGCCAATGGCAGATACTGACTCCTCCAAGGGCCCCTGCTTTCTTGGAGATGCAAACTGACCATCTCTGAAACGTTGGTGAAATAGTTAGCGGTGCCATTTCACTCCATGTTCAACACCCTTATCCTTAACCATTTCACTGGGACCAATATGATGGTGAGACCCACTGACCATTTCACTGGGACACAATGTACTGTCCATTTCACTGGGACACAATGAACTGACCATTTCACTGGGACACAATGAACTGACCATTTCACTGGGACACAACTGACCATTTCACTGGGACACAATGAACTGACCATTTCACTGGGACACAATGTACTGTGGGACACAATGAACTGACCATTTCACTGGGACACAATGAACTGACCATTTCACTGGGACACAATGAACTGACCATTTCACTGGGACACAATGTAGTAATTGTGTCCCGTGCTGAATGCTCTTTAGAAATATTGGAGTAAGAAATGAGAAATGAGACATTATCAACAGATAATGGCCCACAATAAGCACCTTGACAACCCTGGCTGGGTAACGTCTGTGTGCTTGCTTGCATACCATAGGTGCAACTGAGTAGAATGGGCAGATAATTGTGTGGTCAAAGGTTGCCATCGTCCCCAGAATAATGTTGTTGAGTGAAGCAGTTTAAAGTGTCCCTCTGCTTCGATATACTGCTTCATGGTCACATCATCATTCAACTGAGACTGGGATACTATGACAAAAACATACCAACAACATCATTACTACTACTAATACTACTGCTACTAATACTACTGCTGATACTACTACTACTACTACTACTACTGATACTACTACCACTACAGATACTACTTATGCTACTAATGATACTTGTAGTACTATTATTACTGATACGACTACTACTTCTACTATTAATACTACTACTACTACCAATGATAATTGTACTACTACTACTACTACTACTGATACTACTACTACTACTCGACTACCTACTACTAACGATACTTGTACTAACTACTACTACTACTGCTACTACTACTACTACTACAACTGCTGCTACTCCTACTACTACTGCTAATGATACAGCTACTACTGATGCTGCTGCTACTACTATTACTACTGCTGCTGATACTACTACTACTACTACAACTAATACTGATACTACTCGACTACTACTACAGCTACTAATACTGATACAACTACTACTACTACTGATATTACTACTACTACTACTAGATACTACTATTACAATAATGATACTACTACTACTAACGATACTTGTACTAATACTACTACTGCTGCTGTTACTACTACTACTACTACAACTGCTGCTACTCCTACTACTACTGCTAATGATACAGCTACTACTGATGCTGCTGCTACTACTACTGCTATGCTACTATTACAACTAATACTGATATTACTACTACTACAGCTACTAATACTTATACTACTACTACTCCTGCTGATGATATTGCTACTACTACTACAGCTACTAATACTGATACTACTACTACTCCTGCTGATGATATTGCTACTACTACTACTACTACTACTACAGCTACTAATACTACTACTACAGTTACTAATACTGATACTACTACTACTCCTGCTGATGATATTGCTACTACTACTACTACTACAGCTACTAATACTGATACTACTACTACTCCTGCTGATGATATTGCTACTACTACTACTACTACAGCTACTAATACTGATACTACTACTACTCCTGCTGATGATATTGCAACTACTACTACTACTACAGCTACTAATACTGATACTACTACTACTACTGATGATATTGCTACTACTACTACTACCACAGCTACTAATACTGATACTACTACTACTCCTGCTGATGATATTGCTACTACTACAGCTACTAATACTGATACTACTACTACTCCTACTCCTACTGATGATATTGCTACTACTACCACAGCTACTAATACTGATACTACTACTACTACTGATGATATTGCTACTACTAATACAGCTACTAATACTGATACTACTACTACTCCAGCTGATGATATTGCTACTACTACTATAGCTACTAATAGTGATACTACTACT